>NW_004444062.1:7648229-7649233 GCF_000243295.1 Trichechus manatus latirostris
GCTGTATCTCCGGTGCTTATTAGAATGGTGCTACCTACATGAATAACTGAATGAATAAACCCACACATGAACCAACAACAAAAAAGAGCCAACCAACAATGCTCCCCTGCAATTCCCCCCAGGAAGAGAAACGCTTCCTATGTTACAATTCGTCATTGGGCGGACATAGAATCAAGACTATGTAAAGGTCTGGGAAATAAACGATTGGGAGAAAGTTGGTGTCATAAGTAAAGTACATGAACTGAAACAGTGATTTCTTTTCTGGTTTCTGTCTTTCTGGCAGAACACGCATACATTTTTACCAGGTTATTTTGAGCCTCTCTAAGAATATGAAGGAAGCAGACACACCTATCTGGCGGGCTTTCTGTGGTATTGCTTATATTACAAAAATGACTCACATTTACTATATTTGTATTAGTATATGATGATTGGCTCTGGAAATGGAAAAGTAATTAAGATAGAATGGATTAATTATGATGGGTGACAGATAAGCTGACTTAATTAAATAAAACAAGCTGATTCATACCAACAGCAAGACTGGATGGTTGGCAATTAAAAAAACATCAGAACATCATGGACAGGAAAAATTAACTTACGCACTATCACACATAAAAAGAGACATCTCAAAAAAGTGCAGATCACAGACAACGCACGTCATCCTTACTCTTTATACACTGTCACTCCATTCATTTACATTTCTCCAGCTCCTTAATGCTTTGGAAAGTGTGTATTAACTCTTCGGCAGCACTGATAGGTTTTTAAGGAGCTGCTTTCTAAAGACCCCGTGGTGACTACAGAGTTAATGAAGGTCTGTGTATAGCATCTGAGTTACCCACAGGAAATACATTAGCTGGGGGAGAATTATTAATCAATACCATTATCCTTAGAGCATCCTGATTTTAATTCAGAAAGGGCTTAGATTAATTCCAAATTTTTATTAAAAATAAAAGAGTACTATAAGGGGTTTGAACCTCATACAGCTCCTGCCCTACCCAAAGTTAAGA
>NW_004444062.1:7660158-7662661 GCF_000243295.1 Trichechus manatus latirostris
GCTGGTGGATTCAAACTGCCAACCTTTTGGTTAGCAGCCAAGCTCTTAACCACTGTGCCAGCAGGGATCCCAAAGAGACATTAAGCCACAAAAAAACAAAAGTAAAACAAACAAAAAACCCATATGCACACACAAGAAAACAAGTCACTATGAGTTAGAGTCAGATGAAGCAAAAAACAGCTGAATCATACCCACAAATAATCAACAGTTATAGAATTATCTGCAATATAAAACAAGTATTTTAATTGTCTTAAAGAATAAAAGTAAGGATTGAATAAAGATACAGAACAAGAGCCCATGAAAAACAATAAAGAAGATTTGAAAAAGAACTTAATACAACCTCTAGAAATGAAAAAATATTTTAATTAAAATTAAAATTCAATAGACTGGTTAAATAGTCAGGAAAAAAAACAAGTGGACAGAAAGACAGATACGAAAAAAATTATCCAGAATACAGCACAGCAAGACAAAAAATGAAAAATATGAAAGAGAGGTTAGGATATAATATACTAAGAGAATCTAACATACATCTTTGGAGTTCCAGAAGAAGGACAAGAGAGATCAAGGAAAGGCAATATTTGAAGACATAATGGTTGAAATTTTCTCATATTTGTTGGAAGTTACCAGTCCTCAGATTCAGGAAGGCCAACAAATTCCATGAAAGAAAATAAAAGAATTCCATAAATATACAGAAATTGTTTCAAAGTGAAAATGAAGAACACCAAAACTCAGAGATCTTAAGAAAATGCAGATTACCTATAACATAATATAACAATTATATTTTCAGCTAACTTCACACCAGCAACAGTGGAAGCAGAAGACTTTGGAATATTATCTCCATGATGCTGAGAGAAAATCAACTGTCATCACAGAATTAAATAATCAGAAAAATTATCTTTCAAGGAAAAGCAAGAAGACATTTTTAGGAGAACAAAAAGTGAGTTTACTGTTAACTTCTTTTAGGAGGAAATTCTAGAGGATATATTTCAGGTAGAAGGAAAATTATCCTAAATGTAAAGTCTCAGATGCAAGAAGTATTGATGTACAAAGAAACTCGTTGCCCTTGAGTTGATTCCAACAGATAGCAACCCTATAGGACAGAGTAGAACTACACCATAGGTTTCCAAGGAGCAGCTAGTGGATTCCAACTGGCGATCCTCTGGTTAGCAGCTGCAGCTCTTAACCACTGAACTACCAGGGCTCCTGTAAATATATAGCCAAACTTAAATAATTATTAACTGCATAAAATAATAATGTATAACAAATGGGGTTAAAAAAGACAGAAGTAAAATCTTAGATAAAGCTAGCAAGTAAATCTGAGGCTGATGAGAATTAAAACCTTCTAAATACCTTATCATGAAGACTCCAAGTGCTTCTGAGTAGAGTTGTACTCCAAAGGATTTGGAAGCAACTCGACTACCACGGGTTTAATTTTTTCTTTTGTTTGTTTAAGCTCTTTCTGTTTTTCAGGAGAGTAATGTCTATTCTAGAAATTTTAGCAAGCGTGCTGAACGTATTTTGTTCTTTGTTCAGCATGCTTGCTAAAATGTCTAGAGTAGATACTATACTACTTATTAATGTTACAACCATGTATGTTACTGAAGAAACTTAATACTTCATGCTTTACTATAACAAAATATGATTTTCTCTCAAAAATAGTTTATATTTATTATAAAATGATTCATAGTAAATGGAGTTTCTGTAAAATTGGTAACTTCTGAGTTTTTAGTTTCTTTTTAACTTTGATAAGAGAAAAATTCTTCAAATTAGCATAATTAGCACAGCTTATTCTTCTCTTTCTCTCCTTTTAAAGTCTATTTAAAGAACTCCTAGTAAGAACTATATGTGGCATCTCAGATGTACTCATTCAAATAATATATAATTTGAATTTTACATTCCACCATTACAACCTCACTCACATGTAGTTATCAACAAGGGCTTGTCACTTTAAAATTTATCGATTGGTATAGTGTTGCTTTCAAAATAAAGGACACATAGGCACGGTGCTCGTAATATACTGGGGCCAGATGGCTAACAATGGGATTCCCAATAATGCATCCTAAGGTCTAAAATAGAGGTCTGAGCAAAATGCTACTGAAGCACAGAAAAGGGAGTAATTAATCTTGTCTGGTGATCAGGGAGAGTTTCCCAGAAAAGATGACAATTAAATTGGGACTTAAAATATAAACACTATTTTCCCAGGCAGAAAAGAGAAAATATCTTCTAGAAGAGGTAGCAACATGAGAAAAGTGAGAAAGGCTTAAAAGTGCATGATGTGTTAGAGGAACATCAAGTAGCACCATCTGTTGTAGTATAACGTATGATGGTTATATTCTAATTAGTCTATCAGTTACCAATCTTTTCAGGTTCCTCTGTGTGCTGGGAATTTAACATGGCTGTTAAAAGGAATTCCTGGTTTGAATTCTGGCTTGGTTAAATATACAGGGCATTCTATGGCTACTTCATAAGCCTTTATAAACCTCAGAGAATGGCCATACCATCT
>NW_004444062.1:7663036-7664143 GCF_000243295.1 Trichechus manatus latirostris
TCTTTCACCCACTAAAGTTTTAGTAGCCACTGATGATTCTTGCCTACATCAATTATTACTATGATTATCACATAGTGATTTTCTATTTCCATCATTTCTTTTACATTTGTTAATTTTATATGCAAGGAAGAGCTTTTCCTTTCAGTATGGACGCTTAGAATAATTACAAAAGGAAAAATAGTAATAAACAAGAAGAAAGCAATCCCTGACTGCTGTAAGCTGTAAGCTGGCCTGGCTTTAACAGCTAGGTGATGGTGTTCTCCTGCTGAATATAAATAATTTCACAGAACATCAGCATTAGACAAGGCCACTCTGTGACAGTGATGGAGTGAAATAAAAACAAGACAGCACCATAATCATATCTGGGCACAGACACAAACAAGAATATTGTCCAAACACAAAAATGACCAAAAATCCCCGTCCCAACTAACATAACTGACTACTGCTTCTTTATCAATTACAGATTTAGCTTTGCTCTATTCTTCCTGCCTCTTAGATAAAAATTAAGATACTCAATCATGGAATTATCCCTGCTTTCTGACAGCATGCAATCTAGAGCAAAACCATATTTCCTTGAAACCTCCCCTGAATAATGGATCATAAATTCAAACTCTATAATAAACCCCTCCTTATACCATTGCACTGGGCAAATTTGCTGCAAAAGATCTCTTTAAAGTGTTGAAACACTTGAAGACTAAGGTGCGCCTTACCCAAGCCATGGTGTTTTCAATGTCTCATATGCATGTGAAAGCTGGACGATGAATAAGGAAGACCCAAGAAGAACTGACGCCTTTGAATTGTGGTGTTGGAGAAGAACACTGAATAAACCATGGACAGCCAAAAGAATGAACACATCTGTCTTGGAAGAAGTACGACCAGAATGCTCCTTAGAAGGATGGCGAGACTACGTCTCACACACTTCGGACATGTTATCAGGAGGGATCAGTCCCTGGAGAAGGACATGATGCTTGGTAAAGTAGAGGGTCAGGGAAAAAGAGGAAGACCCTCAACGAGATGGACTGACGTAGTGGCTGCAACAATGGGTTTAAGCATAACAACGATTGTGGGGATGGCACAGGACCAGGCAGAGTTTCATTCTGTTGTACA
>NW_004444062.1:7665045-7666347 GCF_000243295.1 Trichechus manatus latirostris
TTTTGGGAGTAGATCCCTACGTCTTTCTCCCACGGAGCTGCTGGGTGGATTCAAACCGCTGACCTGTCAGTTAGTAGCTGAGCATTTAAACATTATGCCACCAGGGATGGGGCAAATTAACACTCCTATCTGTAATATTCCTGCCAAGAAAGCATACTCAAAATCTAATCATGAGGAATCACTGAACAAATCACCCTGAAAGACATTCTAGAAAATTATTGATGAACAACATTAATGTCATGAAAGAAAAAGACTGGGGAACTGTATTGAATTAAAGTCAGCTACAGAGATATGACAGCTAAATGCAACACATAATCCAGCATTACTGGGACAACAAGCAACTCTAATAACGTTCTACAGAGTAGGTAACAGTCTTCAAACAATGTGAATTTCCAAATTTTGATAACAGTATTGTGGGTACGTAAGAGAATGTTCTTGTTTTTGTTTCAGTGTATTTCCAAACACACTGAAGCATTTGAACGTGAAGGATATGTATATAATACGTAAAAATTATACATGTACAGGCATACATATAGAGAGAGGGAGAAAAGGAGGGAAGAAGGGAGAGAGATAGTGACAGAGAGACATAAGTAGATAAGGCAAATGTGGTAAAATGATGTTAACATTTGTGGGGGGGGGAATCTAGGTGAAGATTATACAGAATTTTTTTTTTTAATATTCTTGCAACTTTTCCATAAGTCTCAAATCATATAAGAATAAAAAGTTAAGAAAATATATTTTCAACTTGAAAGATTAGAAGAATGATGGTACAATAAAAAGAATCATGGTAATTGGGCAGGGGAGATATACTGAAAGGGAAAAACTATTTTAATTTGGGATCTGATAGGTTTGAAAGCTTGTTCCAAAAATGCCTTAAAGACATTGGCAATCCAGGACTTGATGCAGGCAAATCAGAGTAGGAGATGAAGTTATGAGAATAATCTGTAACAGAGTAGATAGGTGATGCCATGAGGCAGAGCAAAGGATGAGCCAGATTTTGTTACTGACCCATAACACAAACAAGGATTAAATTATAGGAAAGAAGGGCAGACTCAAGCCTAATGAGTCAGGAACAAGTCACACAGTGAAACCTGCCTTCATTTTGGCAGAGGTTATAAGATACATACATTGAGCTAAGGAGCAAGGTCAGACAGGTTTCAGTGAGACAGGTTTCAGTGAGACAGTTTCAACTCAAAATGAGAGAAAAACTCTGCTCATTAGAGCTTTGCAGACGAAATGAGCTGCTTTAAGAGATGAATTCTCTGCTACTGGAGGTATACAAACACAGGGTGAAGTATCATT
>NW_004444062.1:7690306-7708967 GCF_000243295.1 Trichechus manatus latirostris
ACACCAGCTATATGACCTTGGGCAAGTTATTAAATCTCTTTGAGGCTTCCGGTTCCTCATATGTCAAACAAGGATCCTAAAAGTACCTTCCTAATAATCTATAGATAACTCAGTAATCATGCAAGGCCCTGGGTAAGTGTTCAATAAATGTATTATTATAATTATATTATTCACATCACTTAATTCATTTCTCACAACAACCCTAAAAGGGAGAACTATGAGAGATATTTCACAGATGTGGAATTAGAATCACTGGTTAAAGAACTTCTCCAAGGATACTCATGGTATATCTTTACCCACAATATTCAGTAAATAGTGTAAGGAGAATTCTGGGAAGGAGAAGCTAAAATGTCTCAAAACCTAAAACAGAGCTAAGTATATGAACGTGCCCAGAATAATCTTCCTGTTGCCAAGTCGATTCCGACTCATGATGACCCCTTGTTTTACACAGTAGAACTGCTCCATAGGGTTTTCTTGGTCATAATCTTTACAGAAGCAGATCGACAGATGGGTTCAAAAAGCCAACCTTTCAATTAGCAGCTGAGTAGAAACTGTTTGTGCCACCCAGGGACCATATCCCAGAATAATAATAGCAAGAACCAAATATGAATCCAACAAATAGCTAATATGAACAATATAACTGCACTTGAAAATTCTACAACTCAAATTGTGCAAGGATTCGGATTAACTAGAAGATCAACACATCTGATTTACTGAATTACTGATGTTTAACTGGGAGAAGGTTTACTATTTTTACAGCCACAAACTGCAGTCATTGTGCAATAAATGGTAACTGAGTAGCTTAAAAGTCTTACCATGCTTTCCTAAGTACCTAAATTATTTTAAGACCAAGAAATAAAGTGAGCTCAGGGGAGAAAAACCACTGTTGTTCTGTAATTTTTTCCAACCTCAGAAATAAAAACACAGTACAATATAATCAGTTTCATAAGCAATAATTTTGTTTCAATCTAGGCAGAAGAATACACACCCTAGGCTGAAGGTCTTGGGGTGTTTTGATTGTTTGGATTTTTTCTTTCATTTTTCAAACAGCCTTCCACTGAAAGAATTGTGGCTTGTACAAGAAATAATGCTAGTGATTTGAAATTAAGAGACAATTAGCTAATAGTAATGAACATTAAATATCCATGCATACCTGCTTTAAAATATTGCCTGAGATAAGCAAAATTATACTCCCTGTAGTGAAGAGAAATCCTGAAGACACTATAAGTATGGAAAAGATAAATCTTTATATTTTACCTTAGGGAGACATAAACATGAAGACTTTATGAAGCTATTTTTAGCCAGACTACTTTGACTTAGATACTACAGTGTTAAGATGTTTGTGTAAAATATTGAATTTCCAAATTATTTATAATTTTTACATCTCTAAACTGGTTTAAAATAAACATATTTTATAAGTGCTATTAAAATAAACATTCTTTTAAGAGTTATTAAAATGTTAAATAACATGTTAGAATAAAACACCAGTTGTCACTGAGTGGATTCCAACTAATGGCGACTCCACGTGCTTCAGAACAGAACTGCGTTCCACAGGGTTTTCACAGCTATGACCTTTCAGAATCAGACTGCCAGGCCTTGCTTTCAAGGAGCTTCTGGGTGGATATGAACTGCCAACTGTTCGGTTAACAGCTGAGCACTAAACCGTTTACACCACCCAGGAACTCCAACAGACGGTATTGTCATGTTGTTGTCAGGTGCTGCTGAGTCAGTTCTGACTCATAGTGATCCATAGTGGTCCTGTGCCATGCTCACAGTCGTTGCTATGCTTGAGGCCATTGTTGTAGCCACTGTGTCAATCCATCTCGTTGAGGATCTTCCTCACTTCTGCTGATCCTCTACTGTCTTGGCTATCTAGTAGTGCTATAACAGAAACACCGTAAGTGGACGGCTTTAACAAACAGACATTTATTCTCTCACAGTCTAGTAGGCTAGAAGTCCAAAATCAGGGCACCAGCTCCAGGGGAAAACTTTCTCTGTCAACTGTGGAGGAAGGTCCTTGTCATCAATCGTCCAAAGGTCTAGGAGCTTCTCTGCGCAGGAACCTTGGGTCCAAAGGATGTGCTCTGTTCCCAGTGCTGCTTTCCTGGTAGTATGAAGTCCCCAACTCTCTGCTCACTTCTCTTTCCTTTTATCTCTTGTAAGATAAAAGGTGATGCAGGCAACACACCAGGGACACTCCCTTTACATTGGATCAGGGATGTGACCTGAGTAAGGGTGTTACAGCCCGCCTTAATCCTCTTTAACATAACTTCATCTTGCCTCCTTAACCACAGGCAGAGATTAGGATTTACAACACACAGGAAAATTACATCAGTCACCAAATGGAGGACAACCACACAATACTAGGAATCACGGCCTAACCAAGTTGACACATATTTTGGGGGGACACAATTCAATCCATAACATCTATTTTACCAAGCATGATGTCCTTCAGGGATTGGTTCCTCCTGATAACACATCCAAAGTGTGTGAGAAGAAGTCTCTCTTACCATCTTGCTTCTAAGGAACATTCTGGCTGTACTTCTTCCAACACAAATTTGCTCATTCTTCTGGCAGTCCATGGTATACTCAATATTCTTCACCAATACCATAATTCAAATGCATCATTTTTTCAGTCTTCCTTATTCACCCAGCTTTCACATGCATATGAGGCGACTGAAAATACCATGGCTTGGGTCAGGCCCACCTTAGTTCTCAAAGTGACATCTTTGCTTTTAACACTTTAAAGAGGTCTTTTGCAGCAGATTTGCTGGAAGCAATGCATCATTTGATTTCCTGACTGCTATTCCATGGGCGTTGATTATGGATCCAAGTAACATGAAATCCTAGACAACTGTCAATATTTTCTGTTTATCATGACACTGCTTATTGGTCCAGTTGTGAGGATTTTTGTTTTCTTCATGCTGAGGTGTAATCCATACTGAAGGCTGTAGTCTTTGATCTTCATTAGTAAGCGCTTCAAGTCATCTTCACTTTTGGCAAGCAAGGTTGTGTCATCTGCATATCGTAGGTTGTTAATGAGTCTTCCTCCAATCCTGATGCCACATTCTTCTTCATAAAGTCCAGCTTCTTGGATTACTTGCTCAGCATACAGACCGAATAAGTATGGTAAAAGAATACAACCCTGACACACACCTTTTTCTATTTTAAACCACATGGTATCCCCTTGCTCTGTTCGAATGATTGCGTCTTTGTCTATGTACAGGATGCACATGAGCAAAATTAAGTGTTCTGAAATTCTGGAATTCCAGATAATAGAATGGACAAGAGTTAAAATATAAAAGGAAATGCAAGCTATTTACATAAATCTTACTATTTTATTACTAACATCTCTTCTACTTTTAAATGGTGATGAATTTCACTATGTCATGAAGATGGATATAAGGTGCCCAGTGTAAGAACATTCATAAATATCTGATGTGATACTTGAGAGCATCATTCTTCCATGATTTTAACCTTTTTACAGTGAAGGTGGTTTGATAAGATTAAATAAACATTAATTGGTTATTTAAAAATGGAAGGTGCTTGCTTGGCTAACAGAGAGAGCATCCGTAATGTGGTTAACATAGTCCTGGGATATAGTAGCTCCTCACTAAATGATCACAATTATCATCATCAAAAATACTTTCTCCTACAATTCTTATTTTACTTCATTTTTTTGTTTGTTTGTTACCTTTCAGAGTTAGCAAGTGGGTTGGAGGGTGCTGTAATGGTTAAGAATGGGTGGAGGTTCTAGAGCCAGACTGTTGTGGTTGCTGCCTCCACTACTTACTGTGTGAATTTGGGCAAGCTATTTAAACTTTCTGTGCCTCAGTGCTCTCATAAATAAAATGGGGATGATAGTAGAATGAATCCCACAGAGTTGGTAAAAGGAAGAATGATTTAATATACATTAAGTGCTTAGAAGAGAGATGGATCCTGATCTTCCTTCTCCTGTCTCTGCTTCTCCATCTGTCTGTTCTACCAGTACCAGTTGTTGTCATGACGACTCCATGTATGTCAGAGGAAAACTGTGTTCCATAATTTTTTAAAAATTATTTTATTGTGTTTTTAGTGAAAGTTTACATAGCAAATAAGGTTCCCATTTAACAATTTCTACACAATTTGTTCAGTGATACTGGTTACATTTTACGCAGTATGTAAACTTTCTCATTATTTCTGCTCTGCTTTTTCTGTTTCCACTAATCGGGTTGCTGCCCCCTTGCCTTCTCGTCTTTGCTTTTCAGCAAATATTGACTGTTTGGTCTCATATAGATTATTTTTTTTAAGAAGCACAGTACTCATGGATGATATTGTTTATTTTATGAGCCAATCTGTTATTTAGCTAAAAGATGACCTCATGGAATAATTTTGGTTCAACGTTTCAGGGCAGTAGTCTCAGGGAGTCTTCCAATCTTACCCAGTTCACTAAGTCTGAAGTTTTTAAGAATTTGAGTTCTCTTCCACATTGTGCTCCCATTCTATCAAGACTCATCTATTGCGTTCCTGATCAGAATGGTCAGTAGTGGTAGCTGGGTACCTCTAGTTCTTCCAGCCTGAGGGTAGATGAGGTCACCATTCCTGTAGACTATTAGTTTTGTGGATTAGTTTCTTCTGAGTCTTCGGTTTCTTTTTTTATCTTTACTCTGGATGCACAGAGACCAACAGTTGTATCTTAGATGACCGCTTGCAAGCTTTTTTTATTTTTCCTTTTTCTTTCCTGTACTTTGGATCAAGGTTTACAGAACACATTAGTTTCTTGTTAAACAACACATATACTGTTGTGTGACATTGGTTGCCAACCCTATGACATGTCAACATTCTCCCCTTCTTGATCCTGGGTTCCTCATTACCAGCTTTCCTGTCCCCTCCTGCCTTCTTGTCCTTGCCCAAGTTGGTGTGCCCATTTAGACTCATTTTGTTTTATGGACTGGTCTCATCTTTGGCTGAAGGGTGAACCTCAGGAGTGACTTCAGTACTAAATTAAAAGGGTATCCAGGGGCCATACTGTTGGAGTTTCTCCAGTCTCTGTTAGACCAGTGAGTCTTTTTTTTAGATTGTACTTTAGATGAAGGTTTATAGAACAAATTAGTTTGTCATTAAACAATTAACACACATAGTGTTTTGGGACATTGGTTGCCAACCCCATGACATGTCAACACCGTCCCCTTCTCAACCTTGAGTTCCCCATTACCAGCTTTCCTGTCCTCTCCTGCCTTCTCATCCCTGCCCCTGGGCTGGTGTGCCCATATAGTTTCATTTTGTTTTATGGGCCTGTCTAATCTCTGGCTGTCAGGTGAGCCACAGGAGTGACCTCAGTATTGAGGTATAAGGGAGTCGGAGGGCCATACTCTCGAGGGTTCTCAGTCTCTGTCAGACTAGTAATTCTGGTCTTTTCTTTTTGTTAGAATTTTGTTCCACATTTTTCTCCAGCTCTGTCTGGGACCCTCTATTGTGATCCCTGACAGAGCAGTCAGTGGTGGTAGCCGGGCACCACCTAGTTGTGCTGGACTCAGTCTGGTGGAGGCTGCGGTAGTTGTGGTCCATTAGTCGTTTGGACTAATCTTTCCCTTGTATCTTTGGTTTTCTTCAGTTTCCCTTGCTCCAGATGGGGTGGGACCAGTGGAGTATCTTAGATAGCCACTCACAGGCTTTTAAGACCACAGATGCTACTCACAAAAGGAGAACGTAGAACATTTTCTTTATAAACTATGTTATGCCAATTGAGCTAGATGTTCCCCGAGACCATGGTCCCCAGCCCTCAGCCCAGAAATTCAATCCCTCAGGGAGTCTGGATGTGTCTATGGAGCTTCCATGACCCTGCCTTGGTCAAGTTGTGCTGGCTTTCCCAGTACTGTGTACTCTCTTACCCTTCACTGAAGTTGCCACTTATCTATTGCCTATATAGTGTTTTTCCCTCCCCAACCCTACTCTCCCTCTTAACAATTAAACATAGTTCCTTTCTGTGTGTAAACCTGTCAAGAAGGGGTGCTGTGGCACAGAGAGGTAGGTGGGGTGGAGAAAGGCATAAAGAGAAGAAAGGCAAAACAAAAACAACAAAACAAAAAATAAATAAATATAGTGCTGGGGGAGCTGGCCACTGGGGATCAGGCAGAACTGGAGTGGTAGCAAGCTGATGTCTCTCTCGCTGAGAAGTGCAGCGTGACCCATCAAGAAGGGGCAGAGCAGTGCAAGGCCTAGAGAGGATGGAGAAGGAGGAAAAAAAGGGAGAAGGGGAAAGATAAAGAAAAATAAAAAGTATGATGCCGAGGGAGTTGGCCTGTGGAGCTGGCTTGTGCCTGGGGAGGTTGTGTGCCAGAGGCTTTCTAGCCAAGCGGTAGGGCACACCCTGTTGAGAAGGTAGAGGGGTGCACGAGGCTAGGTGGGTGGGAGAAAGGACAGGAAGGGAGAGAGAGGGAAGAAACAAAAACAAAACAAAAGAAAAAAGAAATGCACTGAAGGAGCCTGCAGTGGGGGCAGCACGGCCCAGGGGAGGTCATGTGCCATAGGCTCTCTAGCTGAGCAGTACAGCACAGTCTGTCGGGTGGGGGGGCAGTGCATGGGGCTAGGTGGATAGGAGAAAGCACAGGAAGGGAGAGAGAGGGAAGAAACAAGAACAACAACAACAAAAAAGAAAAGCAAAAAGAAAAACATAAATGTGCTGAATAAGCCTGCAGAGGGTGCAGTGCAGACCTGGGGAAGCCGTGTGCCGGTGACTGTCTAGATGAGCTGTGTGGCATAGCCCGTTAAGAAGGAGCAGGGACGGCACACGTAGCTAGGTGGGTGGAAGAAAGGGAGAGAGAGAGAAGACACTGAAAAAAAAATGGCGCTGAGGCAGCCTGATGGTGGGATGTCATGGACCAGAGGAGGCCATGTGTCATTCATTGGCTCTCTAGCTAAGTGGTGTGGCATAGCCCATCAAGAAAGGGCGGGGATGGTACATGCAGCTAGGTGGGCAGAAGAAAGGAAAGGAAGGCAGAGAGAGATAAAGAACAACAACAACAAAATGACACTGTGGGAGCCTGCTGGTGGGGATAGCATGGACTGGGGAAGCCATGTACTGGTGGCCCTCCAGGGGGCGGTATGGCACAGCCTGTCAAGAAGGAGTGGAGATGGTACTCGTGGCTAGGTGAGTGTAGGAAAGGAAAGGAAGGGAGAGAGAGATAAGAAACTGAGAAAAAAATGGCATTGAGGGAGCCTGCCAGTGGAGTGGCATGGACCCACGGAAGTCGTGTGCTGGTGGTTCTCTAGCCAAGCAGTATGATCAGCCTGTCAAGAAAGGGCAGAGATGGCACACAATGCTAGCTGGACAGGAGAAAGGAAAGGAAGGAAATGACAGACAGAGAAGAAACAAACGAACAAAAAAAAAAACCAAAAAAAAAAAAAACCAAAAAGAAAATGACACTGAAGGAGCCAGCCTGTGGGGTGGGGCAAATCCAGTCAGCAAGGAGCTGGTCTCTCTCCAGCCAAGCAACCGTGGCCTGTTTGAGATTGGTGTAGGCCGCAAAGAAGGAAGAATGGTGGGGGGTGGGAAAGCGTGTAACCCTGGTTACCAGGTACTCTGTTCCCTGTTGGGAGCTCTGTAAAGTTGCCTTCCCATACTCCCTGTCCGCCATTTCTTGGTGGCTGAGGTCCAAGACGGTGAGTCCGTGTTGCATTAGCTGATAGGGGACTTCTACTCCATAGCTCTCCTCATTCTCTGTTCTCTGTCAGTTTCTTATTCCGTTCGGTGCTTGGCTGAGTTCTTTATCCTTCATTTGACACTTAGGGTTCCAGGATTGATGTTTGTATCTGTTTTACTTAGTTTTTCACATCTTTGGGGTCTTTGTTGCAGAGGGATGGCATGGTCTTCTGTTTATAGTGCCATGCTGGCTCTGCCCTCATCTCACAAGCTTTTAAGACCCTAGATGCTACTCACCAAACTAGGATTAGAACATAAACTTCATGTCACTAAGAAGTGACTGAGTTGTCCCACAGAACTATGGTCCTATGCCTTTAGACCCTAAAAACCAACCCTGCAAGATGTTTGGTTAAGTCTAAGAAGTATCCATGTTTGTGCCCCTTATGTGCTTTATTGTATATATGAATATATATAGATGCATGTATTTACATATATATACATCTGCAAATATACACACACATATATACACACCTATACATTTGTATGCATATGTACACACATTTAACCACATTCCTATTTTTTAGTTGTTGCTGCATAGTTGTATATGTCATAGCATTTACCAAAAACATCCTTTTTTCTTGTGTACGTCTTAGTGACATCATTTACTTTGATGAAGCTGTGCATACTTCACCCACATTTGGTGTTGTATTTCCATCACCAGAAATAACAAGTGTCTACTATCTAGAGTGACCTCACCTCCCACTTCTACCTCCCCTCCCCCAATCTTTGGTAACCACCAGTGATCCTTGGTTGTAATATGTATACCTATTCTTGTGTCTTTATAATAGTCAGATCATACATTATTTGTCTTTTTGCGATTGACTTATTTCAATCAGCATAATGTCCTCCAGATTCACCCACATTAATTCCATAGGTTTTCTATGGCTGGTTTTTCAAAAGCACATTACCAGGCCTTTCTTCTGAGGTGCTGCTGGGTGGACATGAACTGTCAACCTCTCTGTTAGAAGCTGAGCACATAAATCACTTGCACCACCCAGGTACTCCTCTCTCTGTTCCAAACCAAAAAAACAAAAAAATGTTGCTGTCGAGTTGATTCTAATCTCCCTTAATATGTCCATTCATATAATGATTAACAGTGTCTCTCTTTCTTTTTATCTGATCAGGCCATTGTGGTCTGGAATTGAGTCTTTATATTACCAATTTTTAACAATGTGCCTGGTAGGGCAGGTTTTGAAAAAATATAAACTACTAAACTTAACTGGTTCCAGAAATACTTTTTGGAGTTCAAAAGAGAGGGAGCCATACACTGTCCTATGAAGCACCCACCACGTTGTTTATCTGAGAAGGGAGAGAGACCCTTTGCAAAAGAGTTTGAACCCACTGCCATCGAGTCAATTTAGACTCATAGCGACCTAATAAAATGGAGCAGAACTGCCTCCATAGGGTTTCCAAAAAGCAGCTAGTGGATTCAAACCGCTGAACTTTTGGTTAGCAGCAAAGCTCTTAACCACTGCACCGTCTGCCACAATGCTCATCATATAAAGTGAGTTCTGGGCATTGTTGGTACCGCAAGTGCTGAGTTTAACTGCTGTTTAAAATGTCTTCGAAAAGATTATAATCTCTATTGTCTTGGACAAAAAAGGCATTGAATGCACCACAGAAAGGCATGAAAATGGGATAAATTCAGTATTAGTGAAGCACATAGTTTCTTTGGAACAATGACTGCAATTCCATAATCTCTTGCAAAGCAACAGCAAAGTGCTTAATGGGACCTAATAAAGGAAGATAACTTTAAGTAGTTGATGTTGTATTAACATTTTGTTAATGAGATAAGCATACAAGAATTGTCTAGCACGTATGCCAAGCAATGTACTGAAGGCAAGCAGCCATGGCTCTTAACCACAGAGTCCTGCAATTAGGCTTTTCTCTGTGGTGTTCCTACTTAATTTTGTACTGTTGTGGTTGTTTCTAACCATACCTCTCCAGTGGACTGTAAATTCCCTAAGAGCAGCTTCTAGAACAGCGCACGGGTTAGTTTTCTTTCATTTGCCCATCCAGGTCCGCTCTCCAGCTTTCTCCATCTGCTCTACCTCTGCCAGCATGCTGATTTGTACAGACCATGTCAAGGGGCTTCCTAGTCCTCTGGCTTCCTATGATGTGTGGACACTGGGGAGCCATAGCACAAGGCTAGAGGGAGAAAGTAGAGGAAGGTCATGGTATTTACTCCCCAGGGTCCTTCTCTGTAGAGTCACCTCAAGCTTACTATATCTCCCAACCAAAGGCGATTGTTCCTCTCAACAAACCTTTTCTATGATTTTGTAAATGCTCTTTTCCTTGGGTCCTTTGAACCTGCAGTGGGAAAATATTATTATTAGCCCCACGGTGCTGCACTATCCCTTACAATTTCTCTCTACTCTGTCCACAGCTTTGCATATACTCCCTTTCTTAAACACTCCTAGAATTAACCTAATGTGAGTGAGTTATTTGTTTCCTGTTGGAACCCTGACTGATACCAAACCCAGTTGCCACAGAGTCGATTTCGACTCATGGCAACTCTATAGGTGTCACAGTAGAACTGTGCTCCATGGGATTTTCAGTGGCAGATTTCTCAGAGGTAGACCACCAGGTCTTTCTTCCTAGGAGTCTCTGGGTGGACCTGAACCTCCAACCTTTTGTTTAGCAACCAAGTGCATTAATCATCTGCATCACTCAGGGACTCCAGATATACAAAGGGAGAACCATGACTACAGAGTTTCCCTTGGCTATGCAGCCAGTCAGCGGTGGCTATTCCTCCTCTTTCATGCCCAGTTAGGACCCAAATGCTTCCCCCTTATTGTTCCCAAGATGACTCCTATACATCTCTCCATGAATTTTCAATGATAAAGACTTCCCTCTTCATTCTTATTGTCCGCCAGGGAATTCTTCTAAGAGAAACGATCTCTACCATAACTTAGAGACAGTCTTCTATTTTCTGTTATTTTTTATCTTTGGTTTTGGTTTGTATTTTTAGAAGCATCATTTTACTTGATTATATTCCACTGTCCATGTTTAAATTTAGCTACAGGTGATACAATAATCTGAATGCAAAGTGGAGAATTTCTCAAAAGAAATTTAGCTTTGTAATAACTGAATTTTTCAGTGAATAAATGAAAAAAGTTTCAGATATATTTACAGATATGCCATTGACAAGAGATATAATGTAAAACATACTATTTTCAAGCTAATGCAGGTATCATAGAGATGTTTCTATTTTGGGGTACTTTTCACTATATATTTCCTGGAATCTAGTCCAGCCCTTACAGTAACTTAGAAACAAATTTGGAAACAGGCAAAGGACATTCATTTACAATAAACTTCTGTCTCTACGTATTACTGCTGGAGATTCCATTATGAAATAACGAATACAAACAGTAAATTACTATGCTAATTTTTTTTTCTGCAGGTGTAGACTTATTGTTATATGGCTCTTTTTATGTTGGTAACTCACAGGCTTCCATTTTGGTGAGGAAGAATTTCCATCAAAGGTTTTGTTCTGTATCTTTTTGGATTCCAAAGGGACTAGTATTCAAAAAAGAAGGCAAACGATAGGAATATGGAGCTAGAAATCTGTAAAGCAAAATGATAATAAAGCTCCTTGTCACAGATAGACCTAAAGTCCAGAAAAACTTAGCAGCAAAGTCTACAAGCAGCAAACTCTACACTTTCTCTATTTAAAAATACAGTTTGTCACAACCATGTATATTTCTCTATCTATATTTATCCTCATCTTCCTGTGTGTTCTGTCTTCTTTTTTGTGGCCATTATTCTGAATGTTGTGCAAAAGAGCCAAATGCAATGGGGTAAACATCTATACCAAGCCTGTCAGTTTTGCCCTGTCTTGTCCTCAGGCTGTGACAGAACTGCCAATAAGTCAGAAGATCTTCTCAGGGGGTTCAATAAGCTGTACCAAACAAACCTGACTGACTGAGTGCCCTGCTGCTGTTGGGGGAGGAGGCTGTGAAGAAACAGGAGCAAACCAATTGTACATAATGGGATGAGTGAAGATAGTTGTAAAGTCAGAAATTGGGTTAAATGTTTATCTTCTAGGTGTGTGTTTTGGGGGGAACAGCCCATTTTTCTTCTGCAGTGGCCAGGCAAGTGAGTGCAGGGTTTCCATGAAGGTTCAGGGGACAGGAGAATGCAAAACCCTCACAAAGGTACCAATGCATTTCAAGATTCATTTAAGTGCTGCATTCCTAACTGATAGACCGTGTTTCATCAATTCATAGTTGCACATTTTCTCACGGTGAAGAAAAATGTTACTTGCAATCAATGGTGTATCTCATTTGCTGTAGACCAGGCAGCCATCATACTGTAGTTGTCACTGACTGCACATGCATGAACTTGGTCCTAAATAACCCTAAACCAAACCTGTTGCCATCCAGTCAATTCCGACTCATGCAACCCCACAGGACTGACAGTGACTCCTTAGTCAGGACTCTCCCATAGGGTTTCCAATGAGCGGCTGGTAGATTTGAACTGCTGACCTTTTGGTTAGCAGCCAAACTCTTAACTACTGTACCATTGTCCACCACGATGCTCAACACATAAAGTGAGTTCTGGGCATTGTTGGTTCTGCAAGTGCTGAGTTTAAATGTTGATTAAAGTGTCTTCAAAAAGATTATAATCTCTATTGTCTTGAAAAAAAAGTCATGGAATGCACAGAAAGGCATGAAAATGGGATAAATTTAGTAGTAGGGAAGCACATAGTTGTCTGGAAGAATGACTGCAATTCCATAATTTCTTGGGAAGCAACAGCAAAGTGCTTAATGGGACCTAATAAAGGAAGATAACTTTGAGTAGTTGATGTTGTATTAACATTTTGTTAATGAGACACATGCACAAGAATTGCCTAACACATATGCCAAGCAAGGCAACAAAGGCAAGAAAGGCTGCCAAACCCCTCAGAACAGATGAAAGAGAATTTCAAAGCAACAAGAGGCTCCTGTGACTAATTCACACATTACAGAGAACTATCATTAAGGCACTATGTCATAGATTAATTGGCCACTTTTTTTCCCTTTCTTAGTGATTTATGAAATAATTATGTGTCTTAAAAGAAATGTGTCTTTGATTTGATAAAATATGGTAAATATGATGTATAGACTACATGGCAATAAATCATGTTAATATGTAAATGTAAATTAAAACGCAAATAAATCCTATTTTTACTCTTGTAAGGAGTTCCTGGGTGTCATAAATAGCTAAACACTTGACTACTAACCGAAAGGTTGGTGGTTCAAACATACCCAGAGGCTCCTCGGAAGTAAGGCCTGGTGATCTGTTCCCAAAAGGTCACACACTTGAGAACCTGATGGAGTAGCTCTACACTGCACACATGGGGTCACCATGAGTCGGTATCAACTCAACAGCAACTAACAGCAGCAATAACAAGGTTATATTGCATGTTATATATAACAGCACAGTGTTAAACGAGCCCTGGTGATGCAATAGTTAAGTGCTCGGCTTCTAACCAAAACGTTGGCAGTTCGAATCCGCCAGCTGCTCCATAGGGGAAAGATGTGGCAGTCTGCTTCCATAAAGACTTACAGCCTTGAAAACTCTATGGGGCAGTCCTACCCTGTCCTATCGGGTTGCTATGAGCCAAAATTGACTCGACAGCAATGGATTTGGTTTGGTACAATGCTATTTCTACGTAGACTGTGATAAATTAAGGACACACATTGTAAACTCTAGAGCAAGCACTAGGAAATAATACAAAGAGGTATAGCTAAAATACCAATAGAGGAATTAAAATGGCATACTAAAAATATTTGATTAATGCAAGAGAACAAGCATCTGGATGTCCTGAATCATAATCACGATTATGAGTGGCGTCATCATTCCCAACATGCTGTATTTTGATTTAAAAAAAAAAGTATTTGTGATTATAGTACAAGTATATGATCTTTTTTGTAGCGAAAGAGACAAGCTATCACATTTAATTCCATTGATGCAAAATCTACATAATACTAATAAAATAAATCTCCCAATGGTAAAGATATTCCTCAAAGACTAGCTTAAAAATCTGCTGCAGAAAATCTGAATTCCCTCTGACCTTACTTAGCTAAAAATGGACTTTATTTGATAAATTAATGGAAATAAAGTTTGATGATTTCCATTTGTCAAAAGACCTTTAGCAATATTTACATAATTATGGCATGCCCATGGGCTATGCCAGGTGTTTTCGAGAACTGTGGTTCAGATACTCGTCTCAAATGCCTGATTTACTGCACCGGCCTCGAAGCTTGTCTTCCTGCCTCCAGTCTCTCTGCTGTCCACTCCACCATGCATAAGGCTGAAGATTAATTTTCTTAAAACACTGACTTTTTCATGCCAATGGTCTGCTTCCCTCCCACTCCCCGAATATTACTAAATAGTCTTTTAAACGATCTTAGTCATTACTGGACACATCATAAATTCCAATGAGTGATCTTACTGCATAAAAGTACCATACTTCAATCCATATTTGTAACTGTCTTATCAACATTCAAGCTATGTATTGTAATACCACATACTCATAGGCTGTCTTTTGGAAAGGCACTGTCCAAGGTACTCAGAAGCTTAGAATGAATATTACAGAGTCCCCAGAGGTAGAATTCTCACCTTCCATATGGAAGACCAGGGCATGACTCCCGGCCAGTCCACCTCACGTGCAGCCACCACCTGTCTGTCAGTGGAGGCTTGCATGTTGCTATGATGCTGAACAGGTTTCAGTAGAGCTTCCAGACTAAAACGGACTAGGAAAGATCTGGATTCTCCTTCTTCAACATGCTCAACTGCTAACCAAAAGGTTAGGGGTTAGAGTCTACCTAGAGGTGCCTCAAAAGAAAGGCCTGGTGATCTACATCAGAAAATCAGTCAATGAAACCCTTATGGATCACAAGATCTGATTCCTGACTGATCACAGGAATGGCCCAGGACCAAGCAGTATTTCATTCAGTTGTACATGGGGCTGCCTGCCATGAGTTGGGGGCTAACTTGATGGCAGCTAACATAACAAGAACAGTTCTTTCTTTATTAGCTAATAAGGAATTTGGGAAACAAGGCATAGGCATTAGATAATTGCAATCAGCTGGATGGTAGAACAATGTCATATTATCAAAGGTTTGGCAAATCGGGCTCTTGAGTTCAGATTATATTCCACAGCTGATGAGGGTAGTTAGATGTTTCTGAATTGAGAAGGAGTATGTGGAAATTGTTTGAGTACACAGCTGTCTTCTCTGTACAGAGGATTCCAACAGGACATACAGCAGGACATAGGAGCAGGTGAGGGAAGAAGCAGAAGAGTTAAGAGTGGACAAGGTTCAAAGAAGGCAGAAACATAGTAGTCCCGTAACACTGGAGTCCAACGGCTTTCACAGTTCTAGTCATATCCAATTTTAATTTTTTGTTTCTGTGTTTGTGTCCCTCAGGCACAAAGTCCTTGGAAGCAGAGCCCACTTATTATTAACTGCCAATAAATTTGGAAGACAGTTACCTGGCCAACTGACTGGAGGAGATCCATGTTTATACCTATTCCCAAGAAAGGTGATCCAACAGAATGTGGAAATTATCGAACAATATTATTAATATCACATGCAAGTAAAATTTTGCTCAAGATCATTCAAAAGCATCTCCAGCAGTATATTGACAGGGAACTGCCAGAAATTCAAGCCGGATTTAGAAGAGGATGTAGAACTAGGGATATCATTGCTGATGTCAGATGGATCCTGGCTGAAAGCAGAGAATACCAGAAAGATGTTTACCTGTGTTTTATTGATGATGCTAAGGCATTCAGCTGTGTGGATCATAACAAATTATGGATAACATTGCAGAGAATGGGAATTCTGGAACACTTAATTGTGCTCATGAGGAATTTGTACATGGATCAAGAGGTAGTCGTTCGAACAGAACAAGGGGATACTGCATGGTTTAAAGTCAGGAAAGGTGTGTGTCAGGGTTGTAACCTTTCACCATATCTATTCAATCTGTATGCTGAGCAAATAATCCGAGAAGCTGGACTATATGAAGAAGAACAGGGCATCAGGATTGGAGGAAGACTCATTAACAACCTGTGTTATGCAGATAACACCACCTTGCTTGCTGAAAGTGAAGAGGGTTTGAAGCACTTACTGATGAAGATCAAAGACTACAGCCTTCAGTATGGATTATACTTCAACATAAAGAAAATAAAAATCCTCACAAATGGACCAATAAGCAACATCATGATAAACAGAGAAAAGATTGAGGTTGTCGAGGATTTCATTTTACTTGGATCCACAATCAATACCCATGGAAGCAGCAGTCAAGAAATCAAAAGATGTATTGCATTGGGCAAATCTGCTGCAAAAGACCTCTTTAAGTGTTAAAAAGCAAAGATGTCACTTTGAGGACTAAGGTGGGCCTGACCAAAGCCATGGTGTTTTTAATCGCCTCATACCCATGCAAAAGCTGGACAATGAATAAGGAAGACCAAAGAAGAAATGATGCCTTAGAATTGCAGTGTTAGTGAAGAATAGTGAACATATCAGAGACTGCCAAAAGAATGAATAAATCTGTCTTGGAAGAAGCACAGCCAGAATGCTCCTCAGAAGCAAGGATGGTGAAACTATGTCTCACATACTTGGACGTGTTATCAGGAGGGATCAGTCCCTGGAGAAAGACAGCATGCTTGGTAAAGTAGAGGGTTGGTGAAAAAGAGGAAGACCTTCAATGAGACGGCTTGACACAGTGGCTGCAACAATGGGTTCAAGCATAGCAACAACTGTAAGGATGGCGCAGGACCAGGCAGTGTTTCGTTCTGTTGCGCATAGGGTCGCTAGGAGTCGCAACCAACTCGATGGTACCTAACACCACCACCACCACCAAGTATTCACTACCAATAATGCATACTACTAGGTGCTGGGCGGGAGGAGTGGGGTGAAGATAAGAAAAACATCAACATTTCCTTTAAGCACTCAGTATGTCAGTAGGATAGAAGCCCTGGTGGCACAATAGTTAAGCGCTTGGCTGCTAACTGCATGCTCAGTGGTTTGAACTCAGCAGCCACTCCACGGGAGAAAATACCTAGCAGTCTGCTTCTGTAAAGTTTACGGCCTATGACACCCTATGGGGCAGTTCTACTCTGTCATATGGGGTTGCTACCAGTTGAAAAATCAATTCAACAGCACCCAACAACAATATGTTAGTAGGATGATATAAGGTAAAATATCAATTGACATGTAAGAAAAAGAGGATAAAAGAAATATGGTAAAATTAATAATAACATAAATTAAGAAAAATAATAAAATACAATAGGGGTTGAAAAGTCACATCGAGTTGTTGACTGCAGTGAGTATTTTTCTTTCTGCCCAATACCTTTTCCCTTCCTTCATCTGATAACAGATTCTCTCCCCCCTCTCCATCTTCAATACATGACCATCTGGCCACAACGATTGGTCTGAGGGTTGGACATGGGACTTAAGCCAGGCCAATCAGAGTTGTTCCCTCTGAATTTCTTCTTAAACTACAGCCGAGGGAGAGAGCCTCTTTTCTTTCCAGTTACAAGCTGTAAAAATGTGACCTTGAAGTTACCTGTGGCTATCAGCTTCAAGGTTTGGTCTGAGAGAATATGCCTGGGCATGTAGAGAGAAGAAAAAACAAGTGGTCAACAGACAGTCCTGACAGCGTTCAAGTTCCTGATCATAGATCTACCCCTGCCCTTACATAATTCGATTACTTGAGTTAATAAGGCCCCTACTTCTGCTTAAATTAGGTTGGGCTGCGTTTCTGACACCTGCAACCAAACTGTCTAGCTAATATGGAAAAATCAGAAATACTGAATGGAGAACACAGCATTTGAGACAGGATATGAAGGATGGGCAGGATTCTGAAAAGTGAAATGTCTATAGGAGGATTCATGAAAAGCAGAGAGAAGGGAAAGGGCAGGATTGTGGCCAGAAAGGATATACTTAGGTCTAGTGGGGGACGAAGCTGAAGAGAAAGACTGTGGCATTATTATAGGATTCTGAAATTGAGCCTGCAAAGATTTTTTTTCCCTTAAAGCCTCCAATGTTGTGAAGGGTTAAATAACGGCCCCCCTCTTAAGGACTGAATTGTGTCCCCCAAAAAGGTAGGTTGAAGTCCTAATCCCTAGAACCTGTAAATGTGCCCTTCTTTGGAAATAGAATCTTTGAAAATGATATAAGTTAACATCAGAACTTCGAATCGGTTTGAACCAGTTCAAATCAGTTCAGTCATGGCTCATGAAGAGAAAATGGAACAGACCTGAATTTTTACAACTTGGGTGATTCGGAACAGTAACCAGAACAGAAAAAATTACAGGTCAAAGCCCTGGAATGGGAGATGTAGAAGAGGCATAGTGAGCCCTTTCAGGAGCCTAATGCATGAGACTGGATTACTGGCAGGGCTGTAGAGAGCAACACATATTCAAAGTGGCGCACTCAGCTAGCTTTTGTGAAAGGTGTGAGGTATGGGTCTTGTTTCAGCTAGCTTTTGTGCAAGGTGTGAGGTATGGGTCTTGTTTCAGATTTTTTGCAGATGGACATCCAGTTACGCCAGCACCATTTGTTATAGAGAATGTCTTTTCCCCAGTTAACAGACTCTGGGCCTTTGTCAAATATCAGCTGCTCACAGGTAGATGAATTTATGTCTGGATTCTCAATTCTGTTCCATTGGTGTATGTATCTGTTGTTGTAACAGTACCAGGCTGTTCTGACTACTGTGGCAGTATAACAGGTTCTAAAATCAGGTAGTGTGAGGCCTCCCACTTTGTTCTTCTGGAGTAATGCTTTACTTATCCAGGGCTTCTTCCCTTTCCATATGAAGTTGGTGATTTGTTTCTCCATCTCATTAAAAAATGCCGGTGGAATTTGGATCGGGATTGCATTGTATCTGTAGATCGCTTTGGGTAGAACTGACATTTTCACAATGTTGAGTCTTCCTATCCATCTTCAAGGTATGTTTTTCCACTTATGCAGGTCTCTTTCGGTTTCTTGC
>NW_004444062.1:7709067-7711750 GCF_000243295.1 Trichechus manatus latirostris
ATTGTAAACGGTATTGATTTGGTGATTTCCTCTTGTAGGTTCTCTTTGTTGGTGTAGAGGAATCCAACAGATTTTTGTATGTTTATCTTGTATCCTGATACTTTGCTGAAATCTTCTATTAGTTGCAGTAGTTTTCTTGTGGATTCTTTGGGGTTTTCTGTGTATAAGATCACATCATCTGCAAATAGAGATACTTCGATTTCTTCCCCATAAATTTCGATGCCCTTTATTTCTTTTTCTAGCCTAACTGCTCTGGCTAAGACCTCCAGCACAATGTTGAATAAGAGCAGTGATAAAGGGCATCCTTGTCTGGTTCCCGTTCTCAAGAGGAATGCTTTCAAACACTCTCCATTTAGGATGATGCTGGCTGTTGGCTTTGTACAAATGCCCTTAAATTATGCTGAGGAATTTCCCTTCTATTCCTATTTTGCTGAGAGTTTTTATCATGATAGGGTGTTGGACTTTGTCAAATGCCTTTTCTGCATCAACTTATAAGATCATGTGGTTCTTGTCTTTTGTTTTATTTATGTGATGAATTACACTGATTGTTTTTCTAATGTTGAACCATTCCTGCATACCTGGTATAAATCCCACTTGATCGTGGTGAATTATTTTTTTGATGTGTTGTTGAATTCTATTGGGTAGAATTTTGTTGAGAATTTTTGCATCAATGTTCATGAGGGATATCGGTCTGTAATTTTCTTTTTTTGTGGTGTCTTTACCTGGTTTTGGTATCAGGGTTATGCTGGCCTCATAGAATGAATCTGGTGGTATTCCATCCTTTTCTACGCTCTGAATACCTTTAGTAGTAGTGGTATTAACTCTTCTCTGAGACTTTGGTAGAATTCTCCACTGAAACAGTCCGGGCCAGGGCTTTTTTTTGTTGGGAGTTTTTTAATTACCTTTTCAATCTCTTCTTTTGTTACATGTTTATTTAGTTGTTCTACCTCTGTTTGTGTTAGTTCAGGTAGGTAATGAGTCTCTAGAAATGTGTCCATTTCCTCTAGGTTTTCAAATTTGTTAGAGTATAATTTTTCATAGTATTCTGTTATGATTCTTTTAATTTCAGTTGGGTCTGCTGTCATATCACCCATCTCATTTCTTATACGGGTTATTTGCTTCCTTTCCTGTTTTTCTGTTGTCAGCTTGGCCAATGGTTTATCAATTTTGTTGATCTTTTCAAGGAACCAGCTTTTAGCCTTATTAACTCTTTCAATTGTTTTTCTATTCTGTATTTAATTTAATTCTGCTCTAATTATTATGTCCTTTCTTTTGGCGCCTGAGGGCTTCTTTTACTGCTCTTTCCACTTGTTCAAGTTGTTGGGTTAATGTTTTGATTTTGGCCCTTTCTTCTTTTTGGATGTGTGCATTTATTGCTATAAACTGACCTCTGAACACTGCTTTTGCTGTGTCTCAAAGGTTCTGGCAGGATGTGTTTTCATTTTCGTTTGGTTCTAGGAATTTCTTTATTCCATCCTTAATTTCTAACCCAGTAGTTTTAGAGCAAGGTGCTGTTCAGTTTCCATGTGTTTGATTTTTTTTCCTTGCTTTTTCTGTTATTGATTTCTACTTTTATGGCTTTATGGTCAGAAAAGATGCTTTTTAGTATTTCAATGCTATGGATTCTATTAAGGCTTGCTTTATGGCCTAAAATGTGGTCTATTCTGGAGAACGTTCCAGGTGCATTGAAAAAGAAAGTATACTTAGCTGCTGTTGGGTGGGGTGTCTGGTATATGTCCATGAGATCAAGTTGGTTGACTGTAGCATTTTCATCTTCCATGTCTTTATTGAGCTTCCTTCTGGATGTTCTGTCCTTCACCGAAAGTGGAGTGTTGAAGTCTCGTATTATTGTGGAGCTGTCTATCTCTCTTTCCAGTGTTGTTAGAGTTTGTTTTATGTATTTTGGAGCACTGTCACTGGGTGCGTAAATATTTATTATAGTTATGTCCTCCTGGTATGCTGCTCCTTTAATCATTGTATAGTGTCCTTCCTTATCCTTTGTGGTGGATTTTACTTTAAAGTCTATTTTGTCAGAGATTAGTATTGCCACTTCTGCTCTTTTTTGAATGTTGTTTGCTTGATATATTTTTTCCATCCTTTGAGTTTTAGTTTGTTTATCTCTTTAAGTCTAAGGTGTGTCTCTTATAGGCAGCATACAGATAGATTGTGTTTTTTTATCTATTCCGCCACTCTGTCTCATACATTCAGCGTAATTACTGATAGGTATGAGTTTAGTGCTGTCATTTTGATGTTTTTTTTATGTGTGTTGTTGACAGTTTCTTTGTTCCATGTAATCTTCTGTGCTAAGTCGTTTTTCTTTGTGTATTTTCTTTTCATCTTTTTCACTGTTGTTGATTTTGTATTTTCTGAGTCTTTATATTTTTCTTGTTTTTTATTTTGATATGTAGGATTGTTAGTTTCTTTTGCGGTTACCTTAATATTTACCCCTATTTTTCTGAGTTTAAACTAGTCTTTTATTTCTTTACAATGCCTTGACTTCCTCTCCATATGAAAAATCTATAACTACATTTTTTAGTCCCTATTTTTTGTTTTAATGTTGTCATCTTTTACAGATGGATATCTCTGTTTCCCTATTTCCAGTGTTTTAGCTTTGATTTATTTTTGTGACTTCCCTATCTGAGTTGATATCTGGTTGCTCTGTCCTCTGTTCTAGTCTTGCGTT
>NW_004444062.1:7711850-7771810 GCF_000243295.1 Trichechus manatus latirostris
TTCTGCTGAGTAGTCCGAGCTTATTCTTACTGACTCTCCTTTGTAGATGACTTTTTGTTTATCCCTAGCCACTCTTAAAATTCTCTCTTTATCTTTGGTTTTCCAAGTTTGATTATGTCTTGGTGACTTTCTTTTGGAATCTACTTTATGTGGGGTTCGATGAGCATCTTAGCTATCTTCTCATCTTTCATGACATCAGAGAAGTTTTCTGTCAACAAACCTTCAACAATTTTTTCTGTATTTTCTGTTATCCCCCCGGTTCTGGTACTCCAATCACTTGTAGGTTATTTCTCTTGATAAGAGTCCCACGTAACTCTTAGAGTTTCTTCTTTTCAAATTCTTTTGTCTTATTTTTCCTCAAACAAGTTGCTGTCAAGTACTTTATCTTCAAGGTCACTGATTCTGACTTCTACTGCCTCAATTCTGCTCCTATGACTTTCTATTGAGTTGTCTGATTCTGGAATTTTATTGTTAATCTTCTGCATTTCTGATTGCTGTCTCTCTACTGATTCTTGCACCCTATTAAATTTGTCATTATGCTCTTGAATAACATTTTTAAGTTCCACTACTGCTTTATCTGTATGTTCTTTGGCTCCTTCTGCGTTTTGATGGACTTCCTTCCTAATCTTGAAGAGTTCTGTACATTAATCTCTTGTATTCTGCCTCTGATAATTCCAAGAAATTCTCCTCCTCCAGAAAATTTATTGACTATTTTGGGAGCTTGCTGAAGCCATCATGGTCTGCCTCTACATGTGATTTGATATTGACTGTTGTCTCTGAGCCATCAATAAGTTATTACAATTTTTTAATTTTATATTTGCTTACTGTGTCCCAGCTTCTTGTTTTGTTTTGATATGCCCAAATAGGCTGCTCATGTGTGCTAGTTTGATTATTGGCGCTTTGAAGCTCTAATGTCCTGTCACCAGGTGGTTAGATCTATTATTAAGTATGTGAGCCCAGGAGTCTGTTAAATTTTCTTGTATGGAATCAGCTCAAGTGTCCAGGTAGTCAGTCACCAAGTGTGTGGTATAGGCTCTCACCTACAGTCCTAGACAGGTATGAGTGACTGGTATAGGCACAAGTATCTGGCTGCAGTAGGGGGTCACGCGCTGAGCAAGGCAGGGGGCTGACATCTGCCCCTGTGTGTCTGAAAGCAAAGCATGTCCCTGTTTCCTAGAGCGAGTAGGTAGGTGAGTTTTATAGCTCGACTATGAGCACCCTATGCTGTTGGCTATTAAGGACTGGGGGGCACCACTAATTCTTGGACTCCTGTGGCAGGTGGCTAAGTAGCGTGGGTGGAGCCACCAGTCCTCAAGCTCCTGATGTGGGTAGATGAGGAGCCTGCTTAATGGGCAGAACAGTGTCAAACGTCACAAACCTGCCACTTCACAGCTGAACCAGCTGAAGTTAAACTTCAGGTATATAACCAGTTATACTGTGGTACTGAGGGCTTAAGCTGTTGAAATGGCCCACACAAGTCTATGCAGGGGTGAAAGGCATTCAAAGTCTGCGGACCCCTTTTGACTGTCCCTAGGCAAAGGAGCTGTGTCAACCCTGAGGTCCTGGCTTAGGGGAGCTGGCAGCTTATTTTTTCCCGTTTGTTAATTTGTCTCCTCTCCAAGTCCAAGAGGATGCCTCATTGCACGTTAAGGGTCCTACTTCCAGCCCAGGGGACTCAGCAATTGCTGAAGCCAGCCTGGGACCCAGTGCAGAGCAGGGAGGGGGAGATAAATGGGAGAGAGGTTTTTCCCAGATGGGTTTTTTTTTTTTTTTATCCCTACGGTAGGCCACACACAAGTACTATTTTTAGCTGCTTGAGTGCTAAATATAGCTACCGCTGGGCCTCTCCAGATGTGGAAAACGCCTCCTGAGCACCACTGCTATCCTCACTGTGCACAGGAGCTGATTCGCCCTAAAGGTTTCAGGCTCCAGCCACGCCAGGTCTGGCAACTCCTTGCAGCTTCCGAACCATCTCTCCCTCCCCCTACCACTCAGTCCAATTCCTCAACTTTGCCTTGGATGTTCAGGGCTCCTAGATAGTCATATACAATCGATTCCCTTGTCTTTTCGGGTCTTTGTTGTAAGAGGGGCCACAGGAAGTGTCTGACTACTCTGCCATCCTGGCCTCGCCTGCAAATGTGCTTTTGTTAGATTTTTAATGTTTCAGATGTCAATATCAGTAACTATAGTGTAAGTTCCTTGGTGTAAGCCCATGTCTCATACTTCTGTGTGTTCTTAAACAGAGATTACGCACAACCACAAAAACCCAAATAACCAAATGCACTGCCATCGAGTCTATTCTGACTCATAGTGACTCTGTATGATAGAGTAGAACTGCCCTATAGGTTTCCAAGGCTATAAATCTTTACGGAAGCAGACTGCTACATCTTTCTCCTGTTGTGCACAATAGGATCAATTAAACCTTACTAGCTTGTATATGGAGCCCTGGTGGCACGGTGGCTGCTAACTAAAAGGTCAATGGTTCGAATGCACCAGCTGCTCCTTGGAAACACTATAGGGCAGTTCTACTTTGTCCTATAGGGTCACTATAAGTTGGAGTCAACTCAACAGCAATGGGTTTTTTGTTTGTTTGTTTGTTTAGCTTGTATGTGCCACTGCAGGCCACCCTATTCAAAGTATATCATTTTATATCTGGATCGTGAGGGCTAACGTTTAAGATTAGTCAGCATTCTCATTATTTTCACAGCTTCCCTCCTTCCCCCCCCTCCTTTTTTTTTTTTGGTAGAAAATTTTACAATGAAGTTATGGAAGCAGGGGCTTGGCTTGGGCTAGAGATACAATAGTTTGTGTCAGTCTAATTTTAATGCTGTTGAAGTTTGTGTCAACTTAAGTATTTAATAGCTAGGAGACCTGTTTTATAGTCCATTCTACCTAACAGATTTTGCAGTAAACACCCTCCAGTGTATTTTGATAGTATAACTGTTATGGTAGAAGCGCTATGGCAAAAACAGAAGCTCTGCATTTCAGTTTTTATCTTAAGATGTCATTTTGTTTAGCAAGTGGTAAATATTGTTAATTTTTTTTTAAAAAATTACATATATCTAAATATGATCAGTCTTTTATAATCTTAAATGGGAAGTTAAATATTTACATATGTACCTAGAATATGGAGCCTTGCTGGTGCAGTGGTTGAGAGCTACGGCAAGCTAAGCCTGCTAATCGACTCAGCAGCAGTAGGTTTGATTTTGTTTTGGGACCTAGAATATAACTGCACTAACAAAAAGAGCTAGATCCTACATTTATATTTGCTTCTAATTTTATTTTTTATAGAACAAAGCCTCATTTTAGCATCTTACTTTTGAACTTTAGAAAATGCCTGGCTATATGTTATAAGCATTTGTTTTTGTTTTATTTTATGGACCATGGAATTTCAGAGTGCTAGAGCCATAACATATATAGACTGAAATATCTGTTTGACATATGGACATATCCAGATATAAATATACTCAACCTCCTTGGGCAAAAATCTCTAGAACACCAAGTTTTCTGGCTGCACAACGAAATGACCTATCCAGGGAAAAGATTAGCTGGTTATAAAAAGTCAAAAAGACAAAAACAACTTCAGAAGGAAGGGGATAGAGAAACTTCATTTTATTTATGAAGCATATTTTATTTACTTATTTATTTACCAAAATGGCACATGCCCAAAAAGTAAAGCAAACTCTTCTGAAACCTAAGGACATCTGAGGTTTACTCCTGATATTTAATCTTTAGTGAGTCACTTAAATTCTCCATGCCTTCCTATTTGTGGAGAGGCACTGATAAAAACAAATCACCCATCACATCTGAATTAGGCCAGGCACTAAATTAAGCTGACAGTTATCTGTTAGAATTGGCAGTAGACAGAAGGGATCAGGATCCAAAATCTCACTTGGTTTGAATGAGTTGGTTGGTCCAATGTGAAACGAAATGAACTGCTACAAACTTCCTTGTTGTCTCACTCTGGAACCTCCATCTTAACAACCATGATACAATCCTAGTGCTCTCTTTAATTACTATCTTGTTCCAGGGATTCCCATAACATATTATTCAACTCACTGTATACACTTACTCCATAAATGGTCAGAAATAAAGGCAGTTGTCCATTGCTTCTGATGATCATCCAAAACCCCATGGCTAAAATAATTTCTTCTCTTTTATAATTTAAGATGCAGTCTATCATTCTTATCTTTAAATTTTTTCCCTGACTCTGTTAAAATTTATAAGGAACTTGAATGTTTTATTTCCACATAGTTTGGCAAACTCATTTGGAGTTTTTTCTTCTGAAAATTTCCTGCATTCTCTCTTGCCTATTGAATATACCATGGACTACCAGAAGAACGAACAAATCTGTCTTGAAAGAAGTACAGCCAGATGCTCCTTAGAAGTTAGGATGGTGAGACTTTATCGCCCATACTTTGGACATGTTATCGGAAAGGACCAGTCCCTGGAAAAAGACATCATGCTTGGTAAACTAAAGGGTTAGTGAAGGGAGGAAGACCTTCAAGGAGATGGACTGACACAGTGGCTACAATGATGGGCTTAAGCATAGCAATGATCGTGAGGATGGGCAGTGTTTCATTCCATACATATGGTCGCTGTGTCGGAACCGACTCAACAGCACCTAACAACTCCTGCCTTCTTCCCCTTTCTTCTTCCCTCCTTTCCTCTGTACTTTTTCTCCTTCAGCACACACATACACACACATACACACTTCATAATTCTACTTCCATTCTGGACTATCATTAACAACAACTAGTATTTATGTGTCTACTATGTACCAGGTACAGCGCTAAGTGTTCTCCATACTTATCTCATTAATTCTCATATGAACCTCACTAGTCAAATACTATTATTAACACCATTTCACAGATGAGGAAATCAAGGCTCAGAGATGATAAGGAAGATGTCACACTGCTACAAAGTAGTAAAGTCCAGATACCAGACACAGCACTTTCTGATTCCAGAACCAAGACTCACACAATTCTTTGTTATTGTTAACGTCCTAAACGATGTATAACTCATGTTCCCTCAGCTTCCAAACCAGACAGAGAAATGGAAAGTGGCCAACAGCTCCAGGCTGCAATAAGTGTACCTTGAGTGAAAGGATGCATGAATGAATGAAAACATAATAAAGACAGATTCAGACTCTTAGTCACCTTATGGGCCTGCTATGAAACACATGGCTTATGTGTTCTCTTTGTGAGCCATCACATTTTCCTGCTGCAATTAAAGGGTCTAATAGCACTGGTGGTTCAGTGGTAGACATGGGGTCGCCATGACTCAACGGCAGCTAATAACCACAATATGTTCAACAATATGTGTATATGAAGTACTCTGGAATTTTAGCAGCTGCAAAAGCTGTACCATGCAGCCCCTGGCTGCCCCTGATTGGGGTCACATCACAGCTGCTGTTGCTGGGCTGCAAGATGCCCCAGGTGGCACTCACCTAGAGCTCTGATGTTGATCCTCACCAATCTTACAGCTGCTGCCCTCAGTGAGGCAGACATGGTCATGACAGTGGTCCTGGCCCCATCAACTTTATAATGGGCTCCCAAGTTGTTGTCTTACTTTCCCCTCTCTCAAAGAATTCTTGACGGTTTCCTAAGAACCTTAGTTAGAGATTATGGCAGAGATTCCACCACCAAATATCCTGTTCCACTTTCCAGCATCCAGAGACCAAGACTGAACCACCCTCTGTCACTGGACAGTGTTTTCCTCTTTCCCTAGGTCATATCTGAAAAGGCGTATTTTCCCTCTCTTGTATAAGAGTCTTATTTTCAAAGTTTGGGCACTGTATGTACCAACTGCTACCTCTGAAGACCTAATCAATCACTGTGGCTCTTATCTCTTTAAATTTTAGTTCCTAGGGGCCTGGCAGCCTCAGGAGGTACGGGATTAGGCTCCACATCTTACTACCTCACTTGGACACTGAAGGAGCTGCTGAACTTCTGGAAAAAACAGATCATATTTGTTTTAACAAACCTATCAGAACATATACATCCAAAATGAACGTTGTCATACCCTCTTTTCCAACAATGTTGGAAATATCTTTGGAATATTTTCTTAGAATCTCTTAAAATCTAATGATTCTCTTAGAATCACTTTTTAAAATGGGTTGAATCAATGAATCAATATACCCGTTAACCAAACCCGTTGCCGTCAAGTCAATTCCAACTCATAGGGACCCTGCTGGACACAGAAGAATCTCCCTATAGTGTTTCCAAGAAGTGGCTGGTGGATTTGAACTGCAGACCTTTTGGTTAGCAGCCAAGCTCTTAACCACTATACCACCAAGGCTCCATGAAGGAATATACTCCCTAAATAAATAAATAGTGAAAATCCTTATTCTTTGTGGGTAAAGTTGGTTTCTGGAGCCAAATCTAGTAACTACAGTGAGGCATCATGCCAGACCCACATGATCTGGCCTCCACAACTTCCCTGACCTCATCTCCTACCAAAGTCACTGCTCAGCAGACACACAGGCACAGCCTTACTGTCTGTTTATAGATGGCACCTGCTTTGGTTGGTTGGTGCCCTACCACATACCCATACCCACTGCTGTCAAGTTGATTCCAACTCATTGCAACCCTACTGGACACAGTAGAACTGCCCCATATGGTTTCCAAGGCTGTAAATCTTCACAGAATCAGACTGCCACATCTTTCTCCAGTGGAGTGGCTGGTAGGTTCAAACTGCCAACCTTTTGGTTCGCAGACGAGCGCTTCACCACTGTGCCACTAGGGCTGCTCCCCCACCACATGGGGGTGTTAAATTTTTTGAAAATCATCCTTGGCTCTGACGACTCTCCTCTACATTGATCTTGCTGTTCCTTGAACACCCTGGGCATGCTCTGCCAGACGGCCTTTGCACTTACTGTTTCCTCTGCAGTGCTGACATGCTAGTCCTCCAGATATCTGCTTGGCTTCCACCCTCACTCTGTTCTTGTCTCTGTTCAAATATTATCTCACCAGACAGGCCTGCCATGACCACCCATTACTGGGCAAGAATAACTCATCCCATTACTTTCTCTTTACTTTGCTTCAGTTTTCTTCACAGTACTTACCACTATTTCCACAAACTTTACAAACAAATTTCATTTTATTTGTATATTTGCATTATACTCCCTCCACCAGAAGGTGTGCACCATGAGGGCAGGAGCTATGTTGAGTTAAATTCAATATCCCCAGGGCTTAGACCAGTGCCTGGCATGTAGAAAGCCCCTAAAACATATTTGTTGAATGACCATTGCAAATTTATGATTAAAAATGAGATCTGACTATAAAGTAAGAGGGCATGCCTACTACAGTCGCTTATCAACTTACTTCTGACGGTAATTCTCCAAAGCACTTTTAAAAATGTTTATAATAAATATGGCCTCTTATGATGTCAACCTTGACAGACAGTTGGAAATAAACCTTCTGGCTTAATATAAACAAACAGAATATAAATGCTTCCTAACTGTTTCATCATGCCACACATCTTTTCCTCTCCCGCTGAGTGGGCAATAAAAATACCACTAGCAGATGAGTTTTTTTTTTTTTTAAACGACTGCCAGCTGGTGGAGCCAGGCTTGATGTCTCCTCCTGACAAGCTGCACTGTCAGTATCTCATACGTGAGATAACGGAGCTAATAATAATGGTCAGAACTGCAGTTAATATTTAGTGAGAGCTCATTATGTGCCAGGCATTGTGGTAAGCATTTCACAAGCTTTATCTCATTTAAACGTCATAAATATTCTATGATTATTTCAATTTTAGAGATAAGGAAACCTAAGCTTAAAGAAATTAAGTAACTTGTAAGTAAGGTCACAGAGACAGAAAATGGCACGGGGCCAGGTGTCTCTAACTCCAGAGTGGGCTTTTAACCTCTATCATTCACTACCCATTGCTGTCAAGTCGATCCCAACTCATACTCTCCAGTTTTAATCATGAATATTTGGAAAGGAGCTCATAAATCCTAATGATGTTTCCCACGAACTCTGTTATATTCTACACGTTCAAGTAACAGATAGTTTACATTTACATAGTACACTGCAGTTCAAAACTGTATTTCAAACCGTTATCATGACAAGCTTCTGAGGCACGGAGAACAGCTATTATTATCACTATTTTTCAGATAAAACAGTAGACACATTCACAAATTAGGGAAAAGGGCTAGGCCCCACACTTCTCCTTTAAACAAAATGGAACTGCTGAGGAGTTTCCAAGAAATGAAATAAGGTAATACTGGAGTTAGAAGAGGCCCCAGGGGTCTAACTATCTCATTCTACAGATGAGGAATAAGTGGTCCATACAGAAGGCCCATGACCAAGGTCCCAGAGCTAGTGTCTAAACCAGAAGCAGAAGCCAAGACATTTCAGTCTGTTTTATGTCCCCTTACTGCCTCGTGATGTCTCAAGAAAAAGGATGTTATACTATACGCACACACAATGCTATTAGAAAATAGGAGAAAGCGCTCTAGTGAAAATGCTCAAATCTCTTCAACTTCTAAATGACTGTTACAGGAGCCTGACTGTACATGATCTAAATAGGACACAAAATGAAACTTTCCATAAAAATAATGCGACAGAAGGTGGCTAGGTTCCCAACTGTTTCCCAAGTTATAATACAACTAGACTATAATTCTAGCAGTACTTGGTTTCTCTTTGTTTTGGGGAGAAATGCATGGGAATTTAGCACTTCACTGCTGTTTTCTAGTCCATAGAAGAAATCCCTTCTCACCTAATCCCTCAATCCCTGCTTCCCTGGAGGGTAGGAGGTCATCCTTCTCCTCCCACTCTCCCCTCCCTCCAGTGGCTACAGCAGAAAATGAGGGTGCTATACCTATGGAACGGAGCCCCTGGGTGGTACAAACAATTAATTAATGTCCTCAGCTGCAAACCAAAAGGTTGGAGGTTTGAGAACACTCAGAGATACCTCAGAAGAAATGCCTGGCAACTACTTCTGAAAAATCAGCCACTGAAAACCCTATGGAGCACAATTCTACTCTGAAATACATGGGGACATCATGAGTTGGAATCGACTTGATGGCAACTGGTTAGTGGTCATATCTATGGAGTATTGCTGGTTGGGCCTCTGGCCTCAGAGGACAATGATCGAGGTTGAGTCTCCACAACTATTCCTATAAGGATCTAACTTTCCTCTCAGCAAGGCCCCATCAACCTGAGGTAAGGGAGTCCTACAGAGGATGAAGAGTTTACTGGTGGTGGGAGTGGGACACGATAGGGACAGGGACCTAAGGGGATAGGATTTGTGAGCTAGAATTGGTCCTGATGGGAGCACAGCCTACAGGAATGCCTGGGAAGGTCTGCTCAGGAGAGGGACCCCTTCATGCCATTTCCTCTTCCTCTTCACTTCCCTTTCTCTTAAGGTTTTTTAAATTCAACAAGTATTTCTTAAGCACCTACTAGGTCTAATTACTTAAATATCGGCCTAAGAGGCAGCTTAAGAGGACAAAGAACAAGGAATATCACTGCTGATGTCAGATGGATCCTGGCTGAAAGCAGAGAAAGATTTTTACCTGCGTTCTATTGACTATGTAAAGGCATTCAACTGTGTGGATCATAACAAGTTATGGATAACACTGTGAAGAATGGGAATTCCAGAACACTTAACTGTGCTCATGAGGAACCTGTACATAGATAGAACACAACAAGCAGATACTGTGTGGTTTAAAGTCAGGAAAGGTGTGCGTCAATGTTGTATCCTTTCACCATACTTATTCAATCTGTATGCTGAGCAAATAATCCGAAAAGCTGGGCTACATGAAGAGAAACAGGGCATCAGGATTGGAGGAAGACTCCTTAACAACCTGAGTTATGCCGATGATACAACCTTGCTTGCCGAAAAGTGACGCGCGCTTGAAGCACTTACTTATGAAGATCAAAGACCATCACCTTCAGTATGGATTACACTTTCACATAAAGAAAACAAAAATCCTCACAACTGGACCAATAAGCAACATCACGATAAATGGAGAAAAGATTAAAGTTGTCAAGGATTTCATTCTACTTATATCCAAAATCAACACCCATGGAAGCAGCAGTCAGGAAAGGAACCGACTTATTGCATTGGGCAGATCTGCTGCAAAAGACCTCTTTGAGGTGTCAAAAAGCAAAGATGTCACTTTAAGGACTAAGGTATGCCTGACCCAAGCCATGGTGTTTTCAACTGCCTTATACATATACAAAAGCTGAGCAATGAATAAGGAAAACCGAAGAATTATTGATACCTTTGAATTATGGTGTTGACAAAGAATACTGAATACACTACCGACTGCCGAAAGAATGAACAAATCTGTCTTGGAAGAAGTACAACTAGAATGCTCCTCAAAAGCGAGAATGGTGAGACTTGGTCTCACATACTTTGGACATGTTATCAGGAGGGACCAGTCCCTGGAGAAGGACATCATGCTTGCTAAAGTAGAGGGTCAGCAAAAAGAGGAAGACCCTCAACGAAATGGTCTGACACAGTGGCTGCAACAATGGGCTCAAGCATAAATGATTGTGAGGATGGTGCAAGAAAGGGCAGTGTTTTGTTCCGTTGTACACAGGGTCGCTATGAGTTGGAATCGACTCGATGGCACCTAACAACAACAATGTATCTGGAAGAGTTTTAAAAAAAGAAAAATAGAAAAGTGCTTTGCTTCCATGTATTGTTGTTGTTAGCTGCCTTCGAGCCAGCTCTGATTCATGGTGAAACACTGCTAGTCCTGCACCATCTTCACGATCACTAGAATGTTTGAGGTCCATATGTATGCCTCCAGGTAGATCTCACCGTTTGTAGAACTCCATCAGAGTTAAGCTGATCTTCACAACTCTGAAAGGTACACAAGCCAGGGATTATTCTGAGACTCCCAAGTTCCAGAATCTGCCCCAGGTCACATAGCAGGTAAACATTTGGCAGTGCTGAATTGAGGTTTCTGGTTTCCTGATTCTTAAGTGCTCTGGTATCAAATGAAACTCAGGCCATTGAAATCTGAGCCGCCAGTTCCCCACAGAGGGCTGCAGCTGGCAGAGAGCAAATTTACATACACCTTTTGAAGTCAGGAAAATGTTAAAAGGGGAACCCCATGCTTATAACCACTGGGTTGCCTCTGGAACATAGGGCTGTTTTGACCCTATTTGTGGTATCAGTAAAAGTAAAAATCCTTTGTTCCTTTTGACATAGTTGAGATAGAGTCTAAATTTCCAAAGAGAAAAAAAGGTAAGGCAAAACAAAAAGAAATGACTATACTATGGATATAAAAGCCAATAAACACGTTTCAAATTAAAATCTCAGTAAAAGAACCAAAGCATCTAGCTAAGCTCTAAATGTCCCTTAAGTCTTCAGATAATCATAGCAGGTAAAGGCTGGATGGCAGGCTCATCCCCGTCCTCTGCCCAGCTGACTCTCAGGGCCCTGCTTTCCCTGCCCCCTAGAGGGGCTGGACTATCTAAATATCCAGCAGTTTTCAAGGAGCACCAAAATTCAAACTTAAAAACAAAACCAAAAACTGTTTCCTTCAAAACTCCTGGATGCTACAGCCTTCTCCCTCATTCCATTCTACTTTCTGATTTGCAAGGCAGAATCAAGGAACAAATGATCAACTCTTTCCAGATCCAAGTTATCCACCTACCCCTGGTCAATGCTCTGACTCAAAAGATTCTTCTCCCTTCTCTTCATACCCCCTTCCTGCCCTCCGCCACCCCAAAAATCAAAATCTATGGAGACATGTTTGTTATTTTCTCAATATAATTGGGCTTACAATAACCACTATAAGCACACAATGAAAATTACCAACATACAAAAAGAGCTAGGTCATCTTACCCTAGTAACCACTTAGCAATGACCACGTTTGTCTTGGAATTAAGTAGTTTTTCAATCATACATAAGTGGTTCATCATTTTTATCAAGAGCGTTCCTTCCCACATAAATGCTGGCACCACGTGCTCTTTGGACATCTGTCGCAAGAAAACTGTGCATCAAGGTCTGAACGATTAACAAGAGCTGGAAAAATGATATATGAACATTTTATGTAGATTTAAAGCAACATTAAAGGGATTTTTCATGTGTGAAATAAATTATGACTTCTAGTATAAAATTTGAGCACATCTTATATTAAACGGTAAAGAGCCCTGGTGGTGCAGTGGTTAAAGTGCTTGGCTGCTAACCGAATGGTCAATGGTTCGAACTCACCAGCCACTCTGTGGAAGAAAGATGATACAGTCTGCTTTCGTAGAGATTTATAGCCTTTAAAACCCTAGGGGGCAGTTCTACTCTGTCCTGCAGGGTCCTATGAATCAGAATCGACTTGATGGCAACAGACATATTAAATACTAGAAGTGCTAACATTTTTATTCTCCCTGAATATCATTATACTGAAAATCTGCTAGTCACCTATGGTTTCAAAAGAGTGGTCTCTTTTTTTGTGCGTGCCAGATAATTTGTTTGAAAATAAACAAGTAGTTTATGCTCTACTATTTATTGCTGTTGTTGTTAGCTGTTGTACAGTTGGCTCTAACTCATGGTGACCTTACGTATAATGGAACAAAACGCTGCCTGGTCCTACACCACCTCCATGATCTTTGTTATGTTTGAGCCCACTGTTGAGGCTATCGTGTCAATCCACCTCATTGAGGGTTTTGCTTGTTTTCACTGACCTTCTACTCTACCAAACCCTTCTCTAGTGATCGGTCTTTCCTGATGACATGTTCAAAGTAACCAAAATGAAGACTTTCCATCTTTGCTTCTAAGGTGCATTCTGGCTGTATTTCTTCTAAGACTGATGTGTCTGTTCTTGTTGTTAGGTGCCATTCTGTCGGTCCCAACTCATAGCAAACCTATGTACAAAAGAATGAAACGTCACCCGGTTCTGTGCCATCCTCACAACTGTTGTTATGCTTGAGCCCATTCCTGTAGACACTGTGCCAATCCATTGTTCTTATGGAAGTCCATATTTCCGTATCTTCACCAACACCATAATTCAAATGCATCAATTCTTCTTCTGTCGGCTTTTTTCACTGTCCAGCTTTTGAGTACACATGAGGCAACTGCAAAGGCCACGCTCGGGTCAGGTATACTTTAATCATAAAAGCAACATCTTTGCTTTTTAGCACTCTAAAGAGGTTTCTGCAGCAGATTTTCCCAATGTGGTATGTCGTTTGATTTCTTTACTGCTGCTTTAATGGGCCTATTATTTATAGATGAAGCTTACTAACTTAATATCTCACAGTTTGGGCTGAATTCATATTTTATATGTTAACACAACATTTAAAAACATGGTGTTTTTATGTAGTCCCCTCTTGATGAAAGCATATGATTATACAGGTGGTATAACTTGGGAATAACGACCCGTATCATGCCATTATTACAAAAAAGAAGTTATTCAAGTTATTTTTATTCTCTTGTAGCCCTTATACTTCTTTCATTCTCATTCCTTTGTAACCCATATAACTGTCCTTTTCTTTACCTCTTAGGGCTTTTAAAAAATTCTGATCTGAAATTTCTGAGTCTTTGGTATTTTTCAGGCATTGTTTTATCTGCATACATACAGTATTCCATTCATTTCTGACAACAACCCTGTGAGACAGTATTATTATCCTCAATTTTTAGAAAGAAAACTGAGGGGATTAAATATCTTTGTTGTTGTTCTTAGATGCCGTAGAGTCAGTTCTCGCTCATAGTGACCAACTGAAAATACCATGGCTTGGGTCAGGCGCACTTTAGTCTTCAAAGTAACATCTTTGTTTTCAACACTTTAAAAAGGTCTTTTGCAGTAGATGTGCCCAATGCAATGCGTCTTTTGATTTTTTGACTGTTGCTTCCATGGGTGTTCACTGTGATTTAAATAAAATGAAATTCTCGACAACTTCAATATTTTCTCTGTTTATCATGATGTTGCTTATTGGTCCAGTTGTGAGGATTTTTGTTTTATGTTGAGGTGTAAGCCATACTGAAGGCTGTAGTCTTTGATCTTCATCAGCAAGTGCTTCAAGTTCTCTTCACTTTCAGCAAGCAAGGTTATGCCATCTACATATAGCAGGTTGTTAATGAGTCTTCCACCAATCCTGATGCCACATTCTTCTGCATATAGTCCAGCTTCTCAAATTATTTGCTCAGCATACAGACTGAGTAAGTATGCTGAAAGGATACAAGGCTAATACACACCTGAGACAGAGCCCCCACAGCGCTGTATTAAAAATCCCGTTTCCTTTGCTGGGCTTCCTCCCGGCCCCAGCTTTGCATTTGAATCCTGCTTTTGCTTGGAGGTTATATGTAAACCACATTGTGCCTGCATGGTATGATTAAGAATGTTGCTATATGAACTTGTATGAACTCCCTACTTGTAAACCCCTTTTAAAGTAACTTGCCTGCCCGCCCTTGGGGAGCAGTCTTGGCAGCAGCAGCTACAACTGACTCCTTTTCCTTGTACAACAAAATAAAGGTGATTTTCCTGTTCTCCCACCTCAGTCTCTCACTTCGAGTCATGCCAAGCAAGAGCCTGTGGCTTCCACTCGGTAACATACCTTTCCTGACTTTAAAACACAAAGTATCCCATTGTTCTGTTCAAATAACTGCCTTTTGGTCTATGTACAGGATCCTCATGAGCACAATTAAGTGTTCTGGAATTCTCATTCTTTGCCATGTTACCCATAATTTGTGATGCTCCACACAGTCTGATGCCTTTGTATACTCAATGAAACATAGGTAAATATCTTTCTGGTATTCTCTGCTTTCAGCCAGAATCCATCTGACATCAGCAATGATATCCTTTGTTGCACGTCCTCTTCTGAATCCAGCCTGAATTTCTGGCAGTTCCCTGCTGATGTACTGCTGTAACCGTTTTTGAATTAATTATCATCTGCAAAATTTTACTCGCGTGTGATATTAATGATATTGTTTGATAATTTCTGCATTTGGTTGGATCACCTTTCTTTGGAATGAGCACAAAAATGTACCTCTATCAGTCAGTTGACCAGGTAGCTGTCTTCCAAACTCTTGGCATAGATGAATGAACACCTCCAGCGCTACGTTCGTTTGCTGAAAGATCTCAACTGGTATTCCATCAATTCCTGGAGCCTTGTTTTTCACCAATGCCTTCAGTGCAGCTTGGACTTCTTCCTTTAATACCATCAGCTCTTGGTCAAAGTTACTTCTTGAAATGGTTGAATGTCGACCACTTCTTTTTGGTACAGTGACTCTGTATATTCCTTCCATCTTCTTTTGATGCTTCCCAGGTTTATAAAAAATACTGTAAGTGGCAGAAGTGAGATTTAAATCCAGATCTAGTCCTCAAATTCTTTATTCTTAGCCAGTATACGCTATGCATTTGTAATGCATTTGTCTTATTTTCCTTATTTTGTTTATGTATTGCTGCATACTCCTACCAGTCTTTCAGATTATTGTACTGTGGGGGCTTGCATGATTCTGGAAGCTACACAACTGGTATTGCAAATATCAGCAGGGTCACCCATGGTGGACAGGATTCAGCAGTGCTTCCAGACTAAGACAGACTAGGAAGAAAGGCTTGGTGCTCTACCTCAGAAAATTAATCAATAAAATCTTTATGAATCACAACAGTATACTGTATGATAAAATGGTACAGAACTGGGCAACATTTCATTCTGTTACACATGGGGTTGTCATGAGTCGGAGCTGACTCGACAGCACCTAACATCAAAAATATTGCAGCATAACAAACCAAAATTTGTGTTTTAAAACAATAACCATTTATTTTACCCCCAAATCTGCAATTACGACAGTGTTCGGTGGGGAAGGCTAGTCTCTGCTCCACTCAGCATCAGCTGGGACAGCTCAACTACAGGTTGGAGGATCAACTTCCAAGGTTGCTCACTCTCCTTGCTAGAAAGGTGGTGCTGGCTTTTGGCTCCTCTCCACAGGGGTCTTGTCCGTGGGGTGGCTGGGTTCCAAGAACAAGCAATTCACGAAATAGAAAGTAGAAGTGGCCAATTTCTTTAGGTTTGGGCAAAGAAACTGGCACAGTGCCACTTCTTTCATATTTTATTGGCCAAAGCAGTCACAGAACCCAGCGTCAAGGGGAGAAATCATGGATACCACCTCTCAATGGTTGGTTGTCATTGTTAGGTGTTGTTCAGTCAGTTCCAACTCATGGTCACCCTACGTACAACAGAACAAAACACTGCCTGGTCCTGCACCATCCTCACAATCGTTGCTATGTTTGAGCCCGCTGTTTCAGCAACTGTGTCAATCCATCTTGTTCGGGGTCTTCCTCTTTTTCTCTGACCCTTTATTTTACTAAGCATGATGTCCTTGTCCAGGGACTAGTCCTTCCTGATAACACATCCAAAGTATGTGAGACAAAGTCTCGCCATCCTCACTTCTAAGGAGCATTCTGGCTGTACTTCTTCCAAGACAGATTTGTTCATTCTTTTGGCAGTCCATGGTACATTTAATATTCTTCACTAACACCATAATTCGAAGGCATCAACTCTTCTTCAGTCTTTCTTATTCATTGTCTATCTTTCATATGTATATGAGGCAACTGAAAACACCATGGCTTGGGTCAGGTGTTCCTTAGTCTTCAAGGTGACATCTTTGCTTTTCAACACTCTAAAGACATCTCTTGCAGCAGATTTGCGCAATGTAATGCATTGTCTGATTTCCTGACTGCTACTTCCATGGGCATTGATTATGGATCCAAGGAAAATGAAATCCTTGACAACTTCAATTTCTTCTCTGTTTATCGTGATGTTGCTTATTGGTCCTTGCTTGCTGAAAGTGAAGAGGACTTGAAGCACTTACTGATGATCAAAGACCATAGCTTTAAGCATGGATTACACCTCAAAATAAAGAAAACAAAAATCCTGACAACTGGACCAATAAGCAACACAGTGATAAATGAATAAGAGACTGATGTGTTGTCAAGGATTTCATTTTGCTTGGCTCCAGAATCTCAATGGGAGGAGTGCCAAAAAAATGTTGGGTCCATGTTGTCCCACCCCCATACCTTACAAGATTTCCAGTTCAGTGGTGATTTTATTAAACTGTGAAATTCCTCAACTTATGAATGCTCTCCCCCCACCACGACTTTGCAGATGAATACCTCTAAATAGTAGCTTCTTAGACGACAGAAGATACGGTATTTTTTTCATTTTTCCTACATATGCTCCTATTTTTAATTGCAATTGCTTCTGTATATATACTATTTAGGTGTCTGAATGAAAAGCCTAGGTTTAACAGGAACTTTCTATTTTCATGCCTTCTCAGCAGATTTTCTTTTTTAACATTTGATAGCTTCAGTTAACTTTATCTCTTTTTATCACATAGTGACCTCAGTAGTTTCTGAATCTGTTTTAATTAGTTTTCTAGAATATTGTCAACTGAGAGTGAGCTTCTGCTGAAGTGAACTCCTTACTTAGCAACTAACTAGTATGCACTTTCTACCCTCATGCCAAGCAGATTTTCTATTTAACACTTTCAACTCATTTTTCCCCTTTTAGAAAGTTGTTATTCACCAGTTCTGTCATTTTGGGTAAGACAATTTCTCTACAGTTACTTCTTGGGCAAAACTTTCCTATTTCATGCTGGCTTGTCCTCTCTGCTTTGGCCAAGCAAAGCAAAACAAAAGCCTTCTCCGTCTTTATTCCTCTACCCCATAACGCTCACAGTCACAAACACACTGCGGGAGTATGAATGTACCCTATTCTTTACCCACAGCAGATATTACTAATCAATCACTGCCCTCTCTCCCACTGAGCCTGGACCATGCCCCACATCCTTCTCTACCAAGTATTCCAGGCAGCTGCTACTGATCTCGAGATAAGATTCACCTGGACTTCCAGGATATATATTATTCCCTCTCTCTGGAATATCTCCTCTTCTTCAAAGATGACAATTAAGACTTCCTTATCTTTCAAGGGGCCCTGGTGGCAAGGTGGTTACAAGCTTAGGCTGCTAACCAACAGGTTGGCTGTTTGAATCCACCAGCCGCTCCTTGGAAACCCTATGGGGTCGCTATGGGTTGGAATCCACTCAATGGCAATGGTTTTGGTTATCTTTCAAACATCACTCTAGATTCCTTATTCTTACTGAATAACTCTTCCTGCTGCCAGCCCCTGCATCCATTTTCTTTTAGACTTGGAGCCATACCTTGTACCACTTATATGCTGGCTGTTCTCAGTTGCTAGGCCCAATAGTAACTTTAGCCAGGGAATATTTAGGATTACTTATATCCCAATATAAGGGACTCAAGATTAAATCACTCAAACTGTTCTTCTGGCCCTGGGCTTGGGTTCTAATCCTAATAGCAGACTTGTACCTTGTCCCATGTATTCAGTCCCAGCTTATGACTAAGGGTTGGAACCCTGCTTTGCCTCTGTCAGACCCTTACTGCTACTCTCTGCCTCCCATACATGGGGTCTTGTGCCCAAACCCCCATTTCACCTTCATGCTCTGTACTTGCCCTAAGTCCTCCAATCATTTCCTGATTAAACTTCTGGGAGTTTCACACTCAGGGAAATTAAATAAATTTCAGTGTATGTTTTACTCACTTTTTGGGAAGCCTGGCAGGTTCTATCAGACTCTCTGGTACCAAATGCTCTCTCTCCAAAAAGTGTGTCCTGATCATGGACCTGGACTTGCTCTCATCACCTACAGCTGGATTCATTTCCCACTGGCCACCCCTACTACAGGAGATAGGTCCATATCTTAGATTTGATCCATCTCAGTTTTTCCCATTTGGCTAAATTTGACCAGCTCATCCCTGACTGGGATACCAGACATGACAACTTGATTCCAATCACTGCAATGAACTGACCGTAGCATGTAAACATCCCTCTGACAACTGTGGTGCTTGTATTTTTGGTAGTTGTATTTGTCCTGCTTGCGAGATGTATGAGTTTAAGGAAAAAAGAGAGCAGTGTGCATCTCTTCCTTCCTTTGTAACTCTCCACACCAACCAATTAGGAGTTTGGTAGTACACAATGGGTATCTAATAAATACTGCAGCTGATGCTTGGAATAAAATCTGAAAGAGATATACTCAGTGGCAGGAATCTCTCTGAATGACACTATAACATAAAGGATTAGAGTAAGCATTATGAGGGATACCCTTTCAGTTTTGTGGTTTCATTTCTGAGTTAGATTCCTTAATCACTCTTTGAATAAGACACCTGACACCTGTGCTTTGTTCTTTGTTTTAAGTGTGCCCATACTGATGTCTTTAAAGTATTTCAGATTGAAAATGAGATTTCAAGGAAGTCTTTCACTAGAAGAGGGTACTGTTCTCTCTGAATTGCATCCAAAGTCACAGTTTTTCATTCTTTTATTAACTTTTTATCACATAACTCCTTTTCCTAATTAGACATTAGCCAAAATATTTTAATTTGCAGAATGAATCCTGCTCAGTTTTCCAACAAAAAATACAATGGAAGCAAAATGAAGAAGTGATACAAGGGTATGTCTTTAATATCAGTACCCATTCTCCTACACTGATTATATAGGCTAACTCAACACCTACGTATATTTTTCAGCCACCAACAAGTTTTGCATTTACAGAAATCATATGACCAGTAAAGGCAAAACTTAAGAATAATTTTTTGAGTTGAACTTTAAGCTTACTTTATCAACCCAATTACTTTACTCTGCAGACATTACATCATTTGCCATTTCAAAAGGTGTTTGCGAGTTTGTCTTTTATTTGTTTCAATTAGCCATTGCTGTGAATCAATCCACCCCCAAACTTAATTTTTTAAACCAATTTATTATTTCTGGAGTGATGAAGTGACTCTTCCCAAGGCCCTGCACTAAACACTTACCTTACAAAAGCATTCTGATACTAATATCTGTATGTAGTTCTTGCTATTATCTTTCACACTTTATAGTTCATTAACTTCTTCTCTTGATATTAAATATTTAGCTGTGATATAATTTGGGCTATTTAAAAACAGGTATCCAATTTAAGTAATTAAATTTAACATGTCCTGGATAATTAAAGGATTTCACTGTGTACAAATGTTACAACTGAAATAAGTATTCATGTTAGTGGAGAAGCCCGTCTTCCCCCAATCCGGAGGGTTCTTCTGGAGCAGAAGATTCCTGAACTCTCTTCACCTCCTCACCCACCCTTCCCAGAATGTGGGTGGGAAGAATACAACAGGCAAGCTCCACCCACCTACTCATTTTGTCCCCTTAGGTACTGACTTGTCAGGAACATGTGTTAAGCTTTTTCCTCCAAGCTAAATGTTTTATGGGGAAGGTCACATGAGAGTAGGTCTCTGGAGGCTCACCACTGCCAGTGAGCGGGTGGACAAACACCAAATCCTGGTATTTAGTATTAGGAAGCACAAAATCACTCTTCACTATTATCTTTATCACTACAAATGGTGATACTCTGATCTCCTGTCTACAAACTCCTTCATGTTTTTCCTCAATGAATTCAGACCTTGGGAGGGGAACAAAGATGTTATTTGCTGAGTCACTCAATTCTCAACAACTCCTTCTCATCCTCTTCCTTATCATCATCATCATCATCATCAAAAAAAGACCTGTTGAGCATTTTCTAGTGCCAAGGCATCAGAGGTATGCACTTTCTGTGCATTCTCTCATTTAATCTAATTATTACAAAGGTCAAAGAAACTTCACAATATAACTGGTGGTCTTTGGTCGTTTCCAGAGTTCCTCAGTGCAAATGGCTAACGCACTCAGCTGCTAACCAAAAGAGTGGTGGTTCGAATCCACCCACAGGCCTCTCAGAAGCAAGCCCTGGTAATTTACTTCCAAAAAATCAGCCACTGAAATCCCTATGGAGCACAGCTCTACTCTGACACACACAGGGGGTTGATATGAGTTGGAATCAACTCAACAGCAACTAGTTGGTTGGTGGCTGTTTCCAAAGTTGCCACCATTAATTCCCCCCCCTCCCTGTATGCACACACCTCTCCACACAACAAGAGCTGGAGTCTATTTCCCCTCTCAGGGAATCTAGGTAGCCTTATGACTTGACAACAGACTGCAGCAAAACTAACATTCTGGCCTTCTAAGGCCAGGCCTTAAGGGGCCTGGCAACTTCCATTTCCTTTCTCTCAAAAAGCCAGCTCCCTATAATGAAGCCTGGACTAGACTTCTCAGTGATGAAAGAAAAGCTGGAGAGAGAGCGCTCTCATGGAGGAATGTGAGATGCCGAACATATGAGTGTGATCTTCTTGGACCTCCCACCCAATCCAGCTTAACCTAGGTACCAGATGAATGAGTGGCTCCAGCCAATTTCCTCTGTACTACAAGTACCCAATCAAGCCCTGCCTGAATGCCCAACCAAAAGAATTATGAGAAATAAATTATTGTTGTTTTAAGACACTAAAGTTTGGGGTGGACTGATACACAGCAATAGACTAGAACAGAAATAAAATACAAACTTCCAAACACCTTTTAAAATGGCAAATGGTGTCAATGTTACACTGTTAACAAAAATTTTAAAAAATCTATATATGATTTATTCAAATGGAAAGTCATGATCTGTTTGTATATAGTGTACCAAGTGTCCAAGTCATTCAAGCCTCCAGTTGCAATACTGAAGAATCTTCTGGGTAAAATAAGAAGCCCTGGTAGTGCAGTGGTTAAGCACTCTGCTGCTAATCAAAAGGTCAGGGGTTCAAACCCAACAACAGCTCCACAGGAGAAAGATGTGGCAGTCGGCTTCTGTAAAACTTACATCCTTGGAAACCCTATGAGTCAGCTCTACCCTGTCTTCTAGGGTCACTAGGAGTTGGAATCAACTTGACAGCACACAACAAAAACATGGGCAAAATACTGAAAGACAAAGGAAGCATCAAAAGAAGATAGACAGAATACACAGAGTCACTATACCAAAAAGAACCGGCCGACATTCAACCATTTCAAGAGGTAGCATATGATCAAGAACTGGTGGTACTGAAGGAAGAAGTCCAAGCTGCACTGAAGGTACTGGCAAAAAACGAGGCTCCATGAATTGATGGAACACCAACTGAGATGTTTCAACAAACGGATGCAACACTGGAAGCGCTCACTTGTCTGTGCCAAGAAATCTGGAAGACAGCTACCTTGTCAACCAACTGGAAGAGATTCATATGAGTGTCCATACCAAAGAAAGGTGATCCAACTGAATGAGGAAATTATCATTAATATCACATACAAGTAAAACTTTGCTGAAGATCATTCAAAAACAGCTGCAGCAGTACATCAACAGCGAACTGCAAGAAATTCAAGCCGGATTCAGAAGAGTTTGTAGAACAAGGGATATCACTGTTGATGTCAGATGGATCCTAGCTGAAAGCAGAGAATACCAAAAAGATGTTTACCTGTGTTCTACTGACTATGCAAAAGCATTCAACTCTGTGGATCATAACTAATTATGGATAACACTGTGAAGAATGGGAATTACAGAACACTTAACTATGCTCATGAGGAACCTGTACATAGAGCAAGAGGCAGTTGTTCAAACAGAACAAGGAGATACTGTGTGGTTTAAAGTCAGGAAAGATGTGTGTCAGGGTTGTATCCCTTCACCATACTTATTCAATCTATGTGCTGAGCACATAATCCGAGAAGCTGGACTGTATGAAGATGAACAGGGCATCAGGATGGAGAAAGACTCATTAACCGGCAATATGCAGATAACACCACCTTTCTTACTGAAAGTGAAGAGGACTTGAAGCACTTACTGAAGAAGATCAAAGTCTTCAGCCTTCAGTATGGATTATACCTCACCATAAAGACAACAAAAATCCTCACAACTGGATCAATAAGCAATATCATAATAAACAGAGAAAATACTGAAGTTGTCAAGGATTTTATTTTACTTAGATCCAAAATCAACATCCATAGATGCAGCAGTAAAGAAATCAAACGACATATTGCATTAGAAAAATCTGCTGCAAAATACTTCTTTATAGTGTTAAAAAGCAAAAATGTCACTCTGAGAACTAAGGTGTGCCTGACCCAAGCCATGGTATTTTCAATCAGTATGAGAAGGCTGGACAATGAATAAGGAAAACCGAAGAAATCGATGCCGTTGAATAATGGTGTTGGCGAAGAATACTAAATATACCATGGACTGCCAAAAGAATAAATAAATTTGTCTCGGCAAAGTACAGCGAGAATGCTCCTTAGAAGAGAGGATGGTGAGACTTTGTCTCACTTTGGACATGTTATCAGGAGGGACCAGTCCCTAGAGAAGGACATCATGCTTGGTAAAGCAGAGGAAGAGAAAGAGAGGAAGACCCTCAGTTAGATGGACTGACACAGTGGCTGCAATAATGAGCTCAAGCATGGCAACAACTGTGGAAGTGGTGCAGGACCTGTTTCACGTGGGGTCCCTATGAGTTGGAACCATCTCAATGGCATCTAACAACAAGAACAACAGGCCTGGCACTGTTCTAAGTGCTTTTCATCTACTAGCGTATATAATCTACTTGACAACCCTGTGGGGCAGGTGCTGCTTATGTCCTCATTTTACAGAATGGGAAACTGAGGTGCAAACAGCCTAAGAAACTTCCTCAAAGATTAAATGGTAGACTCGGGATTCAAGCCCAGGCAGTCTGGCTGCCAAATCTGCACTGTATCCAACACACTCATCTACCTGAATAACGTTCACTCAAGGACTTGGAAGATAAAACCACTGAAACTTGAGAACTCATTTATTATAAATTTCTATTTATATTTATAATAAAATAGCAGTCTAATAGTATATTCTCCTTTAAGACTCTTAATTCTTAAAGATGTTTTTGGGATATCAAATCAGCTACTAGGCTGTGTGTGTGTGTGTGTGTGTGTGTGTGTGTATTTTTGCTGTGCTTAACTATTTTTTCTTTTCCAATTACTCACTAAAAAAGAAAGAAATAATAGGGAGCCATGGAAATAATGAGCATTGTAGGGAAGGTAAGAAGAACAATAGTGAAGATTCTTCATAAGTTTCACATGAATTTCTTGATGCGTATTTTTCCACTTCTTGCCTAGGAAAGCAAGCTAAAGCAAAGGGCCATGGGATGCAGCAATGGCGCCTGTGCGCACATATGAATGGAAATCATTGCTCTCTCTGGTTTCTACCAAAATATGGAAAACCTTTCCCACTGAGCACCCAAAGGTGAGGAAAAAAGAGAGAAGATGCATGGAAACACAGAGATATGACATCTAAGTGAGAACGGGCCAAGCATCTGTTCATCTACGCTGTGGCAACTCTCAAAGAGGACCAGTGCGTAAATCTGAGCGTGGAAAAATGGACAAAGACAGGGTGTGAGTATATTTTTCTCCAATCTAGATGTCTCTTTACATGTGGAGCAAGATCTGCTAGTGTCGTAGCCCTAGACAGTCTACGCGATCACCTGCTCCTCGGGGGAGGAGCAGTGTCTTAACCTAATGGATGCATTTGGATGGAAAATCTGAGCACAAACAGCCCAGCCCTTTCTTTCTCTCTTGTGAGTAGACCTGCCATTCTTCTCTGCTCCTCTATGTCTTAAATTTTACAGGGGCAGACATTCCATACAGGGGGAAGGAAGGGTGTGTCCCCATCCATTGCTGACAGTATCTGGTAAGGTGCTGTTGTTGTGTGCTGTCGAGTCGGTTCCCACTCAAAGTGACCCTATAGGACAGAGCACAATGGCCCCATAGTTTCCTAGGCTACAAATCTTTATGGGAGCAGACTGCCAGGTCTTTTCTCCCACAGAGTCACTGGTGGGTTCGAACAGTTGAACTTTCAGTTAGCAGCTGAGTGTTTAACCACTGCTCTATCAGAGCTCCTTTCTGGAAAGGTAAGTCTGTATAATTCTGAGGTTCAGTATTGGGAAGTCTACTTGCTTAGAGTTAAAAGCCACATCAATCAATAAAGGCCCACACCCCTTACCTGCAATTCCAAAATCTCCAAAGCTTTGGAAAAAAATATTTTTTTCCCCAACTTATCTGGCAGCAAAACCTAGTGTTACCTGAGTTATAGGTGGCAAAACCTAACCTGATCTAGCATGCAGCTACTTACAAGCTTTATTATTTACTTCACTTAGTTTTGCTCTCTGATATAGTAGTCACTAGCCATGCGTGATTATTAAAATTTAAATTAAACGAAAAATTCACATTCTTAGTCACACTAGCCCCATTTCAAGTGCTCAAGACTCACATGTGACTGAAGCTACCATATTGGACAGCATGGATAAAGAAATTCCCAGCACTGCAGAAAATTCTACTGTATAATACTGACTTGGAATAAGGAGTGCTAGTGGCACAGTAGTTAAGCTCTCAGCTGCCAACCGAAAGGTCAGTGGTTCAAACCCACTAGCCGCTCCACGGGAGAAAGATGTGGCAGTCTGCTTCTGTAAAGATTACAGCTTTGGAAATCCTATAGGGCAGTTGTATCTGTCCTCAGAGTCAGTCAGAATCAACTCAATGGCAACTTTTTTTTTTTTTTTGGACTTGCAATGAAGTTATTTTCATTTATTAATATTAATGTGTTTGATAATGAAGTGTTACCACAGATTCTACATAATAAATGGTATATGCACAATTTTACCCCCCACGTGTAAATAATTTGGAATTCCAAAACCACATCTGGCCCAGAGGATCAGGCCTTCATTTTATCAGCAAAAAAGTATTTTGGTATTCCCGCTGCTTTAGACTTTTCCTCACTCTAAATTGGTTAAGAATCGAAGCAGAGAAGTAGCGCATTATTCATTGGGCCACCTCAAACTCCAGTAATAGGATAGAAAATTGTGCAGTCTCCTCTCTCCATAATCATGGAACATTCTGGCTCATAACAGTGGAGGGAGGATTTTATGTGTTTTAGAATCACTGTTCCAAGTAGGTATAAGTGCTCTTCTGGCAGAGAGACAGTGACTAAATAACTAGAAAACTTCCAAGGATTAATAAAGATGAAGCAGATGAGATGTCTATGTTGGGTAGGAGATGAAACCAGATGAGGCCTATCCACTTAAGAGCATCTAGGACAATGCCATTGTCTCCCACACTGGTTTTTCTCCAGTGTCTTCCATGTGGTGGGGATTGGTCAGATGTAGATAGACTTATGGACAGGAATGTGTTCATTAGTGTCCAGCACATTCTGAAATTTCCTTGAATGTTCCTAGGGCTACCTCTTGGTGGGAGCAAAATGGACCAGGGCAGCCATGTTCCCTTCCTGCTACTCAGCATCTTTTGGCTTTCAGACTTCAAGGACCTACTGGTGATATCCAGCTTATTCTCTTGTCCATGTGAGTGTAAGATACTTCACAGAAACCTGGCACAGTAGCCTAGGCTGGCCAAAGAGTACCAAGAGAGGTGTTTTGAGTGTCCTGCGGGCTCCACCCTATTTCACTCTGCTATGTGAATTCAAGCAAGTAGCTTAGCCTCCTGTAGCCTCAGTTTTCTTATCTTTGAAAGAGGGAGAATACCCCTTGCTCCACTAGCCTCACAGGGTTGTTTTTGAATATGGAAATAAAAATTAAAATACTGAATGAGCTAATATATGGGAAAGTCATTTTCCACCCTAAAGACAGGAATTATTTTTATTACTGAAGAAGAAATTTCATACAAGCCTTTTAAAGCAACACCTATTAAAACAATAATTTAAGTGAGAGCCTTGCTGGATTCTTAAAAGTATTGCTTTAAGCACAAAGAAGCTTTTATTTAGAGCATAAATTGGATTTCCGTTTGCAAAGGAAAGCATGAGATAATGCTATTTGTATTAATTTGATAGTGGAGAGGCTCTTCAGTATTGGCCAAGAATCTAATATTGGATAGTACCAAAACACAACCATTTGCTTCCTGAAATTGCATCCATAAAGATCCTGCCGTAAACAACTGCCTCTGACAAAGTATTTACCAAGATTGCAAGGCTTCATGTTCAGATCATTAAAAAACGCCCAGCTCCATCTTTCCTAGTCAATATACCCTTCGCTCTGCAATGTGAGGTCCTGCCCCAATTGAAACTTCAACGTAAGCTTCACATTTCTGTGCTTTGGAGATCAACATGGAAGCTGCTCAGAACAAACAGTAACCAGAAGACATGATCAACGTCTCCCTCCTGATTGCATTCCTAAGATTAATACAGGCTAAAGCTTTTATTTCAAGAAACTAGAGAATCTGCCAAATCGCACATTCTCGTCCATGTTAGGTAATTCAATATTAAACTGACTCAATATAAATCCATTATCACCTATTTTTATTCTTTAAATTTCAAATGTAAAGCAAGGAAAAATTAACAAGGAATGCTGTTATTAACACACTTTACTGCACTATACTTTAGAAGCAACCTGTTTAAAGAAAAAGCTGGCTTTGCATCAGCACATTGAAATACTTTTCATAACACATTTTCTAAGCTCAAGAGAACTGAAATTTTAAAGGCTAATTAAACATTTTGCTAACAATTCTCTCAAGCACTTTAAAATGTTTAGTAATATTTTAAAAACATTGAAAAATTATAAGTTGCAGATTTCCTTAAATAAGCTGCATAAGCCTGATTAGATTTTCTTCATCCATGGTGTTGTTAGTTACCATCCAGTCAATTCTGACTCATATTTAAGTAAAAATCTTAGAAGACACATTAAAAGTGAAATTATTTTTTAAAGTTTACTACAGTTTCCTTGGGCTCAAACACAGCAACGATTGTGAGGATAGTGCAGGACTGGGCACTGTTTCGTTCTGTTGTACACAGGGTCTCTGTGAGTCGGAACCCACTCAACCGCACCTAACACCACCACTAAATTCCTAAAAACCTCCCTTAATTATTACATTCCCTGGAATTGAGTTGTGTGCTGATAAAAGGAGGGTTATGGCTTCCCTCAAAAGTCTATAGTCCTCTCAATACTAAGGTGTGTGGCCTATTTCATTCCTTTCCCTATCTCCTTATCATAACGTGAATGCTTTTCTTTGAAAGGGTAAATTTATACAAAGTTATTTTTGTCGGTCTTCACTGAATACTTTTCACAAGCAACCAGAGTCTTGAGTTTTCAAATTCTATCCAAAGACTGAGTACAAACTTTCTGGCTATTTTTTTCCTTTTCTTTTCTTTTTTTATTAGCCTAAGGCTTGATTTAAAAAAAAAAACAAAAAACCAAACCAGTTGCCACTGAGTCGATTCCGACTCATAGCGACCCCAGCCTTGGATTTCCCATCTCTATTTCAGTCGTCTGTACATTCATGTTCAACCAAACTTTTTTTTCCTAGAAGAATAATTCCTGCAGTTTTTTCCAGCCCCTAGTCAAATGCATCCCACTTTTTTTTCACCTACTACAAATGAAAGTTAACACTTCAGAAAGAGAACCAAAAGACAGTGACGAGTAACGAATTAACCACCCAGCAATAACTGATTCGTGAATGCAATAAATCAACAAGTTTTCACTGAGCGCCTACAAGGTGTCCGGCCTTAAGCAAGAACACGGTTGAGCAGGCCAGGTTCTAAATCTGGGAGATCGAGCTCGGGGATCCTACTGCGGAGATAAGCTCATCCTGGGCGCTCGACCGCGAAACCTGCGCTGGGCTGAGCGCCCGCCGGTCCCAGGACCCCACAGCCTGTTTCCCCTGAACCTCGCAGCCCCTCGGTTAACAAGGGTGTCCTCGGCCCCCGAAGGCAAAGGGTACCGTCGCACCCTCAAGAGACAAGTCTCAGGGAACCCCGCGGTCACCCCGCCCCAGCCGGAACAAGTGACAATGCAGGGATCCCCCATTCACGAATCCACAGTAGAGCACAGAGCCAGAGGAGCTACTGTTTGCGTTTTTGATAACCTCAGAGACGAAACCGCTTAAAATAAAGGGAAGAAGGGCAGGATGGAGCTTTGAGAAGCTCCTGCTAATTCCTCAGACGTCTCTTAGCTTGACGCAGGGGAGTCACCTAGGGGACGAGAATGGGTATCCTAGGGGCTGTAAGCAGGCAGAAGGGATGAGAGATTGGGCGAATGAAAGTGGCTTAAATGAAATTCCCACGCGCTCAGGTCAGCCACGGCAGAGAATGCAAGGCGCACCGGGCTGTGCAGCATATACACTCGCCGGCTCCCGCTGCGTGGACTGACAGAGGGCAGACGGACAAACCCGAGCGAGTGACTTACCTTCAGGGTTGGCGCTGATGAAGACTCGGACGCTGCGGCCGGCGGGCACGAGGTGAGAAGGCAGGGCGGTGAGGTTCCCGGAGAAAGCTGCCCGCCTGAGCGCGGAGTCTCGGGGACAGGGCAGCTTGGCGCCCGCTCCGGCCGGCCACATCGCCCTCGGGGAGGAACAGCAGCCGCCGGCGCCACCCGCTCCTACTTCTCGGGTTTCTGCCCGCGTCTCCGCGGAACGACTAGGTCGATCCCCTCAGGCGCGTGTCTCAGAGCCGCTCCGAGCCCGAAGCGCCGCCGGCGAGCTCCGTGGCGCGCACCACCGGCAGGCGGGGAGCAGTCATACGGCCCCTGTTGCCGCCGCCTCCTGCGCCTCTGGGCATCCGCCTTGGCTCGCAACAAGAGTTCGGCGCAGCAGCCGGCGGGAGCGAAGGTCAGCGTGGCGGCAGCTACGCGCTCGGCGCCCGTTTGCGCCGGAAAGCGCCTGTGCGGGCCGCCGAACCCGCGGCCATCTCCCCGCCCGCGCCTTCCGCAGGAGGAGGGGGCTGCCAGGTGGCGGGGACTGAGTGGGCGAGGATAGAAGACCAAACTTTATCTGCGAAAAGCGTCCGAGTTTATCTGCAGGTGCTAAGCGCGGCGCCGAAATAACCGGCGGCTTTAAAGGGCGGCGGGGGATTGGGGGGATGCGAGGGGCTTCGGGGCTGCCCAGGTGCCTCCCGAACTCCTCCGGGTACAAACTCGAGCGCTCGTGGTTGCCTCCTTAGTGAAAAGCAGTCAATAAATTAGCCCGAGATTCTTGCTGCTCCCCCTCCAACTCTCCTAAAGGTCAAACGAGCCCTGGGCATTTTCGGGAATCCACGCGTGCAGGCGTTTGCGCCTTTATGCCGGAGTGCAGGGAATCCGGCCTCAAAGTTAGACGGCACGCCCCAAGACTGGCCCCCGAGGATCTGAATCCTCAAAAGTCAGGACCAGCTCGGCGGTCCTAGAGGGAGGGTCACCGTCGTCCCATCTCTCGTGGCGGAGGGGGCCGCGTCCTACCGGTTCGCTTGCTCCTCACGCGAGGCCAAGCGGGGTTTTTATAGCGAAGCGACGCCTCTCACGTGCTCCTCGCCGCGTGGTCGCAGATGCTTTCCGGGAGCGAGTCTCCGCAGGGAGCCGTCTGGGGCCTCTCGGGCTCGCTGAGGTTCTTTCTACACCCACCGAGGCGCGTTCCCCGGCCGCTCCGCCGGGCGCGGCGGCTTCGGGCCCGCCGGCCGCGAGGATGCCGGGAGCCCCAGCGGCCCGGGGCGCGCCAGGGCCGGGTGGCTGCGGGGCTCCCTGTAGCGCCGCCCCGCGCAACGTTTTCCAAGTCGCGGGTGGCCGCGGATTGGGGCGGGAAGTACGAGGGCTCAAAGTTGGTCTTGACCCACGGCCACGGACAGATTACCTAATGAGCAAGATACCTCTAGATTTTCTTGTGCTTGTTTACTAATCTGTAGTGCACAATTTCACCTGTGCACTACAGCTTTAGTAAGTAAACACAAGTAGACCCATGCGTACCTTGCCTACTGGTTAATCCGCCCCTGCCCGCGGCTTCATGTGATACACTTCAGCCACTTTTCTAAATCCTTGAAAAGCGTTTGTCAGCTCCCCGTGACGTTGATCCACGGTGGCTAGAGCGGACGCAGGACTGTGCGATCTGGGGTCTGGGCTGGAGGTGGAATGGGTAGGGGGCCTGGGTGACTTGAAATGCAGAGGGACTCAGGCGTCAAAGTGCCATCTTTGGGCCACGCCCCTCTGCAACCAGGGAAATACTGCAAATCCCAGGACACTAAGACCTTGGGAAATAAAAGTGTGACTGGTGTGAGTGTCTGTGTGTTGAGGAAGGAGCGGGGTGGGGGGGAGGCCGGTATTGGGAACCTTAACTGGAGTTTGGTCTCCAAACCCCTCATTCTGAGCTTTAGGGCAGGAAGAACTGTATTTCCAAATCCTTGAGAGTGGAGGGAGTGAGTGAGCACAAGGTGAGGTCAGCTCAGACACATGTTTTGTTACCTGCCAGGGGTCTCCTACTCTAGGCTGTCCCTGGCTGCCTCCAGACCTGCAGTTCCAGCCCTGCACTTCCTCTGAGCCCTGCTGGTGGCAGTAAAGTCCTATGGACTGTTGTTTGTTTTGTTATATCCCATCCCACCTCCAGCACAGGCTTTCTGGGGTAAACTCTTTGGAAGAGTTGGGTCTCTAGGTTTTTAAGGGTGTCTTTCCTTGGGTGGTGCGAAGTTAAGCGCGTGTCTGCTAACAGAAAGGTTGAGTCCACCCAGAGACCATTGCCTGGCGATCTGTTTCCAAAAAATCAGCTACTGAAAAGGCTATGGAACACAGTTCTGCTCTGACACACAGGGGGTTGCCATGAGTTGGGAATCGACTCCAAGGCAGCTGGTTTGATTTTGGGTTTTCTCTACTCCAGAGAAGCAGGGGGGCAGACAGCAGTTCTGACTTTATAATGTTTTGATGCAGTCCATTAAAAGATGCTCTGAACATGCCCAGGTATTTGTTCAGTTCATTCCCTTTAACAACTTATCTTCTCCCCCTTTCCAACCTCACCACTCCCAGGTGGGAACCTTCTCCAGCAGGAAGGGTGTCTCTGAAAGATCCTCTGGTGTCCCAGGAGGTATAGACTGGGAGCTGAGGAACAGGTTAGGAATATGCAGCACCTATTGCGGTATCATCCTTTATGAATATACAGTGTCTGTCGCAGGAGAAAAGAGCCAGGGCCACTTTATACCTGATCCCAATATTGTTTATAAGGGACTGTTTAGGAGTTCCCAGATTGTCAAGGATGTACTTTCCTTGCTTTCTTTTTTCCCCTATTTGTCCATTGCTCTTTTAAAAATGGGATTAGTGTCTGTGTTCTCTGACCTCTGCCTCAGATCTCAAAGTGTTGCCCTTTCTTAAAATGACTTTGGGATTCTGGCAGCTTCTGTAACCTAATTAACTGTTCTAAACAGGCTGGAGTTTAGCATCTGCCAGTATCACTGCAGACCAAGCTGCAGAGGAAACAGAATTTCAATTGTCTGTGGGGCCTCGCTTTTATAGGTTCGGGCTGTGCTTTTGTATGGCCATCTTTGCTTCAGCTAAAGCAGGCTGCTGTCTTTGAGGTATCAGAGAGGTTCTTGCCTAGGGATACTAGGTTGCTAACCTCCCCTATCCCTACCCTGACCTCCCCGTATATCCTTCCCTACCTTCTTCTTCTGTCATATTTCATGCTATTATCTGATATCCTAAAGCCAGAGAATCATTTGTTAACGTGCAAATGGCATAAGGGAGAGGTCACCTATGGTGTTAATACCTTGTTATAAATTAATTAGACTTTATTTCCTAACCTCAGAAGCTTTTGGCTGCACAGGGGAGAGAGAAAAGAAAGAAGAAATGTGCAGAGAAACTGAAAGGCAGGGAGAGGGCATAAATGTGGAAAGTAGGCCCTGAATTAAAATTTGGAGTCTACTTTATTTTTATATATGTTTAAAATACTTTACAAACATTTTCTCCTCTTCAATAAATATTAAAAGTGTTTTCTATTAGTCCCATTTTACACATAAGAAAACCAAGGCTCAAAAAAGTGAAGTGACCTGTCCAAGGTCACATATCTAGATAATAGTCGAACCAGATGTTTTGGCCCCTGTCCCAGTTTTCATTTCAACAGACCACCTCCATTTTTTAATTTGCCCACATCTAGCCTTGGCCAACATCTTTAGTAACATGGAAAACAGGTTCTCAGACCTGTGCTCACAGGTGTGGAAGACTGGTTAATGCTTCTGCTTCCCAGATAGGAAAGACTATGTCCACAAGATCACACAGGACTAGACTCTTCCAACTTCTAGGATGGAACTTGAATGACAAAGACTTCCAATTTTCTTGTCTGCTTCAGGTCCTGCTCTTTTCTTATGAGACCACAGGTACATCTATACCATCCTTGAAGTGGGCTGGACATGTTATCAGGAGGGACCAGTCCCTGGAGAAGGACATCATGCTTGACATAGTAGAGGGTCAGAAAAAAAGAGGAAGACCCTCAAAGAGATGGATTGACACACTGGCTGCAACAATAGGCTCAAGCGTAGCAAAGACTGTGAGGATGGCACAGGACTGAGCAGTGTTTTGTTCTATTGTATGTAGGGTTGCTATGTACCAACTCAACAGCACCTAACAGCAACAACAATAGAAATGGAAAGACACAAATACACGAAAAATGGGCCTAGAGCCAAATGATCTTGAACAGTTGTTTTCCCTAGAACAGAAGTTACTTTCTCCATCCTCTCTCACCCACTCTCGGTTAACAGGCTAGAGGACCAAGAGAGGATTAGGTGTCCTGAGTTTATCAAACAGTGGTCCTAGATCAAAGGGCTGCTCAGAGGTAAAGTTACTGCTAAGTTTGTCTTACTCATAGAGCTAGAAGGAACCTTGTGATCATGGAATCCAACCTCCGTCTTGATGTGTAGGTGATGCACCTCCCACAAAGTATAATTTTATGCAAGGGAAGAAGGAAGGAAAACTATTATCTAATAATACGAATATATTGAGTATTCACTATGTGCCAGACACTGTATTAGGCTTTTAATATTGTCGAGCAAGTAACACCTATTACCACCTTCAGGGGAGGAGTTTCACTGTATGGAGGATAGCAAAGAGAGTGACAATGCCTGCCACCAGGAGCAGTAACCTTAGGATGTCAACACATTCCATGGCTTGCAGATATCATGGTTGCCAATAAAAACACGACTCACATAGGCACTGGTTGGAACAATGCTTTACTCACATGGAGAAGAGACAGAGCAAGATCAGCTTCAATAGTGGGTGCCTGTCCCTCATGGTCAGTGGATCACTTCCTGCAGAAAGGATGATGTTCTGCATGCACCCCTCTTGAGTTGCGGAATAGAGACCCTGCTGGGAACAGATATAGCAGTGGAGTTGGCCAGGTGCCATATAACACACTTAGTTAGGCAGTTTCTGGGAATTTTGACATGTGTTCAGGCCAAGATGGGAGGGATAATCAGTTGCTATGGGATTTCTTTTTTAGGTCAAGTTAAAGGGACCTTTTACTCTCAGTAAAAGGAAGTCAGCCTATACTCTCACCTTGTCCAAGAAGCCAGGCTGACACATTTGGTCTTAAGCACAAGATTCATTTGTAGGTCACAGGAAAAGATGACAAGCTGCTCTCTTCTACAAATACATATCTCATTCAATCCCACTGCATACAGGGTCTGGGCCCAAGGCCCCCTATCTCCCAGTGTGATGTCTCTTTTTGCATACTGCTGTTCCCTGTACACCTTTTGAACACTGTCTGTGATGTGTGTGCACTTTGCCTGTCCCATAGTCTGTGGTACACAAGCTCACGTCACTTACTCCCTTTACTGTAATGGCTGGTGAGTTTTCCCTCAGCTGACTGGCTGCAGCACATGTCCAGTTCATCCAGCTCAGATGATGGGGATGGTGATTGTAAACCACACAGCCAAAGCCCCTGTGACTTCAGGAGAAGGAAGACCCCAACCTGTATTTGCCTGTGTGTGATGTACACTCACATTTGTGTACACCAACTATCCTGGCCTGGAAACTTCTGGATCGCTGTAATATATTGTGTATACAAGTGGAAATAGATCCCCTAGTATTGTAATGTAGAGTTGCTATGAGCTGGAATCGACTTGAGGGCAAGAGTAGTATTATAAAGAGAACCAAATTAACACATCATACCACTCTTAACTATCTCAGGAAGTCAAGCCAATGAAGCCAAGGATGTGTTGTTGTATTTCCCAAACTCAAAGAAGCATATTCAACCTAATACTGGATTAGTATTCACAGTGGAGCCCTGGTGGTGCAGTGGTTAAGTGCTTAGTTGCCAACCAAAAGTTCGGGGGTTTGAGCCCACCCAGTGGCTCCATGGGAAAAAGATGCAGCAATGTACTTCTGTAAAGATTTACAGCCTTGGAAATCCCATGAGACAGTTATCCTCTGTCCTATAGGGTCACTATGAGTCGGAATCAGCTCGACAGCAATGGGTTTGGTTTGAATTTATTCACAGTGGCTCTCTGATTTGGGTGATAAATATTTGAACCTGGGTATTGCATTGGGCAAATCTGCTGCAAAAGACCTCTTTAAAGTTTTGTAAAGCAAAGATGTCACTTTGAGGACTAAGGTGCACCTGACCCAAGCCGTGATATTTTCAGTCACCTCCTATGCATGTGAAAGCTGGACAATAAATAAGGAAGATCAAAAAAGAATTGATACATTGGAATTATGGTGTTGGTAAAGAATGTTGAATATACCGTGGACTACCAGAAGAACAAACAAATCTTTCTTGGAAGAGGTACAGCCAGAGTGCTCCTGGGGGAGCTCCGAGGATGGAGGGACTTTTTCTCATGTAATTTGGACATGTTATCAGGAGGGACCAGTCCCTCGAGAAGGACATCATGCTTGGTAAGGTAGAGGGTCAGTGAAAAAGAGCAAGAACCTCAAAGAGATGAATTGACACAGTGGCTACAACAATGGGCTCAAGCATAGCAATGATTGTGAGGATGGCGCAGGACTGTTGTACATGGGGTCACTATGAGTCAGAACCAGCTCCGTGGCACCTAACAACAACAAGAACATTTTGCTACTATGACAAAATGGATTATACAAAGTCATTCAAACCAGGACTTCCCAAAATTCCAACTCAGGATATAAGCTGGACTGTCAGGAACCCACTAACTGTTTATGGGGTGGAAATTTTCAGTCTGTGAGAATTTGTCAGCATAACTATTTGCCAACAGAGATTGTTGATTCAGAGGTGTCTGCAGCATGATAGAGTTCACAGCAGCTTAGTTTTAAATAAAGTTACACCTTTCTAAAATCGCTATCCGATGCTTTCATGACTCAGAAATTCTAACTTTATATCCACCCCCTTCAAAATCTGTTTAATATATTTTTGATCAGTCTTCTAAACGCTTGCATTGTTGTGAGAGGGTATCCATAGTACCAAAAAAAAAAAAAGATTTTTAATAAAAATCTATAGGTTTGTTTTTATATTTATTTTCATTTTATGTTTGCAAGGTTGTTTTTCTTTCTTTTTCTTCTTTTTCCTATTCTCATAACATTAATCTCAGATTTGTTAGTTGCAGTTGAAGCCAGCTCCAACTCATAGTGACCCCATGTACAACAGAACAAAATGTTGCCTGGTCCTTCTCTGTCCTCAGGATTATTATTATGTTTGAGTGCGATGTTGTGACCACTGTGTATTTTGAGTGCCTTCCAAGTTAGGGACTAATCTTCCAGCACCATATCAGACAATATTCTGTTGTGGTCTACAGGGTTTTCTTTGGCTAATTTTCAAAAGTAGGAGGTAGGTCTTTCTTCCTAGTCTGTCTTAGTCTGGAAACTCTGCTGAAATCTGTCCACCATCAATGGCCCTACTGGTGTTTGAAATACCAGTAGCGTAGCCTCCAGCCTCACAGCAACATCCAAGCCAGCACAGTACAGAAAACTGAGATGAATGTTATGAGACTAGAAAAAAAATTACATTTATAAAATAAAAATAAAAGCATTTAATTTAAAAAGTTAAAAACAAATACTTTTTCCTCATCACATCATCTGACACTTATTTGGAGAATTGCTTTTTACAAAGCACTTTCATACATGTTAGTTCATTTAGAATCTAACCCTGGAAGGTGAATTCTGCATGTGCTGTATTTCCCAATCACACCCCTTTTTCTTAATACAAAAAGCAGATCAAGACATTGTAGTGGTATGTCTAAGTTCACTCATTTGGTGGCAGAGCCAGTATCAAACCTAGATCTCTAGATACCAAGTCTTAATTCATTTGCATTATACCACACAGCTACCAAATTGATGCTCATGGTTTGCACTGCTCTGGGAAATTTATACTGATTGTTTAGGCAAACCAAATGGCATATGATAAAAAATACTCTACTTGGAGAGCCATGTTTGTTACATTGCCTATTTACATTGAATTGTATATTTTATTGAGCTCAGCTAAATTCCAAATCCTATCATCGCATCAATAACTTAGTTTTGCAGATGAGTAGAGGAGACTCAGAGAGTTTCAATGACTTGTCCAAAGTCAGACAGCTCATACATGGCAGAACTAGAATGTGAACCAGATTTATCTTTCCATTATACTAAGTGGAGTCTTTCCACTATGCCATACTGAATCCAATAATGAATAACATAAAGTCTTCCCTCTACACTGTTCCATATGGATATGGCCAAATATCTTCAATATTTTGCCCACATCAATTATTGTATTTGTTTTCTCATTTTTAAATGCTTGTACTTAGCTAGGATAGTGTTACACTTGAATGTATGTTGAATTTTCTTTTGTTTTCAAAATACTTTAATGGAACAAAATGTTTTTCTTGTATATTTTCCCTACAAAAATTGAATATAGATAACAGTTCTGTAACAGCGTCTCTAAGGGTAATCCTATTGGTTCTATTTTATAAAAACAATGTTGTGGTTGTGCCTTCTTTCCTTTTCTCACCACTCTTCTAGCTGTGCTTTGTATTTGTTGTGTGATAGATTTCATTTTTTTTTTTTTTAACAAATAATGACTTCCATCACAGTCCTTTAGCCTAAATTAGTAATAGATTTGCAATATGCGTCTTCTTGGGACACACTTCATAAATATAAATCATCCTATTGCTTACATCTAGAAAACCATATGCAGAGATTGTCAAATCATTTAGTTCAAGGAAGAGAATAGGCAGTCAATTATGATTGCTTTGAAATTTTGAGAAACATTTACAAAACAAATGTTTCAAAAACAGGTTTAAAATCTCAACTCCATTCACGTTTGATAAGTTTTGGTAGATCATCCACCCTTGGGTATCATTTGGAGGGCATTTAAAACTTAGGAGACTTGGGCTTTTTTCCCCCCAAAAAATGATTTCTTTTCCAGTTGCCATCATTTGATTCTGACTCATGATGACCTCATGTGTCACCGTAGAACTATGCTCCCTAGGGTTTTCAATGTCTGTGAACTTTCAGAAGCAGATCACCAGACCTTTCTTCCAAAGCATCTCTGGGTGGACTCAAACTGCCAACCTATTAGTAGTGGAGCACTTAACTGTTTGCCCCACCCAGGTGGTCAAAAATATAGAGTATAGCTTTTTATTATAAATATTCAGCTGTGGACTTCTAAAAGAGATAATGAATACAGATCTGCTTCTGCATTAGTCAGGGTTTGTTGATGGTAAATAACTGAAACCAGCAAGTAATTTTTCTTTTTATTTTTAAGGAATTTTTCTAAGAGTATAGGAATTTATCTCCGAATCCAAGGGCAGAAATGGAATTCCATTTCAAGAAAAACTGGAACCAAGAATGGGACAGCCCTTCAAAAAAAGGGTATTTTTATATTTTCATGTCTTATCTCTGGTTCTCAGCATCATGGACATATTTGTCTCTGTCTCTTCACTCTCTCTCTCTCTGTCTCTCAAACACACATACACTACATATTTACACCTTTTTCTTTCGTATCCAATACTCATAATGGGATATGTCCAACCCACAGCTCAGGCCACATGAGAAGACTGAACAACTCTTTCTTGAAATTTTTTTTATAAGTTAGTAGACAGCGAAGTAATTGAATACATACATTTTTGTTAGTTTTGAATTAATGTTTATGGATCTTTCTACTTTTCTTCATGGTTACTAAACCGCAACACTAAAATCAAATTATGAAAGTTTGTCATAGGAAGTAGTAGAAAATATCTAAGTTCTTTTTCTTTTGTGCTGTCAAAATAACTGCCAGGTACTTCATATTAGCGAGGATATTATGGTGTTGCTCCAAACCAACCTTTCCTTGGAAAAACTTCTGTAGTTATTTCCTGGGCAAGAAAAGTGATTTTTTTTTTTTTTTTTTTTGATGATTTAAACACTATGTCCTAGGTTTCAAGATATTAGGGACTGAAACTACATAGGAATTAATAAGTCAAAATAGAATTTTACCACCTTCTCTGTATAATTGTGTTAAGATATGTTAATAAAATTTGCTGAACATAATCCAATGAATTTCTAAACTATCTTTGAAAATCAAATGATTACATACACATATATGTTATGTGTGTATATGTATATAAATATATGTTGTATATGTTGTTTCTGTGTGCTGTCAAGTATGACAGAGTAGAACTGCCCCACAGGGTTTTCTAGGCTGTAATCTTTATGGGAACAGATCGCCAGGTTTTTTCTCCCATGCAGCAGCTGGTGAGTTTGAACCACTGACCTTTTGATTAGCCAAGCACTTAACCATTGCACCACTAGAGCTCCTCCCCTTCTCCCCCTCCTTTTCTCTCTCCACACACACACACACACACACACACACACACACACACACGAAAGCTGAACAATAAAAAAGGAAGACCGAAGAAGAATTGATGCATTTGAATTATGGTGTTAGTGAAGAATATTGAATATACCATGGACTGCCAGAAGAAGGAACAAATCAGCCTTGGAGGAAGTACAACCAGAATGCTCCTTAGCGGTGAGGATGGCAGACCTTGTTTCGCTTACTTTGGACATGTTATCAGGAGGGACCAGTCCCTGGAGAAGGACATCATGCTTGGTAAAGTAGAAGGTCAGTGAAAAAGAGGAAGACCCTCAACAAGATGGATTGACACAGTGGCTGCAACGATGGACTCAAGTATAGCAATCATTGTGAGGATGGCACAGGACCAGGCAGCATTTCATTCTGTTATACATAGGGTCACTATGAGTCGGAACTGACTCGATGAAAGTACCATGGCTTGGTCAGACACACCTGAGTCATCAAAGTGGTATCTTTGCTTTTTTAACACTTTAAAGAGGTCTTTTGTAGCAGATTTGCCGAATGCAATACGTCATTTGATTTCTTGACTGCTGCTTCCATGGGTGTTGCGGTGCAGTGGATTGCTTTTGTGTGGCCCTTCTAGCCATAGTCTTGTAACTCCCACAAAATGATTGAGTGGGACTGTGCAAATAGGGTGTAAAACTCTTTCCAGGGTTGGCTGGGATTTGCAAATAAGGTGCCTGTGGCCCACCAAGGGGATTGGTCAGTTTTGCCATCCTGCTAAAGATAGAAAGAGCCAATCCCAGAGGTTGAGGGGGACCTCCTGCCATCAAGAAGAGCCAGGAGCAGAGCACATCCTTTGGACTCAAGGTCTCTGTACTGAGAACCTCCTTGACCGAGGAGAAAGAGAGTTCTAACCCTGGAGACAGCAGCAGCATGAGACCGGCAGATGGCTGCAGTGGCTTTGCTGATCCATGGAGCAAGAGAGCTGAAAAGCTGTATCCTGAATTGTTCCTGTTACTTCCAAGTTGATTCTAATCTTGAACTGTAACACGTTACCTCCCTAATGAACCCCATAATCTTGAGTATGATCTGTGAGTTCTGTGTGGCCATTGCAACCAATTATCAAACCCAGCAGAGAAGTAGAGAGTGCCATGGGAGGGATAGCTGGTGTCAGAATTGGTCAAAAGGTTGGAGATTGGAGATATGTCTGACCTCCACCTCATAGGAATCAGCTTTGGGCTGAAGCTGATGGTGATTCTCTCTCCTCATGAAGTTAGAGGACTCACTGATGCTGCCATTTTACAGATGTTGATTGGTGATCCAAGTAAAATGAAATCCTTGGCAAATTCAATATTTTCTCTGTTTATCATGATGTTGCTTATTGGTCCGGTTGTGAAGATTTTTGTTTTCTTTATGTTGATATGCAGTACATACTGAAGGATGTAGTTTTTTTATCTTCATCAGTAAGAGCTTCAAATCCTCTTCACTTTCAGCCATCAGAATTGGAATCGACAGCAGCTAACAACAAATACACACATGTACACGCACGTATTTGTTACTAGTTGTCATCGAGTTGATTCCAATTCATGGCAACCCATATATGCAGAGTAAAAGTATTCCATAGGGTTTTCAAAGCTGTGACCTTTTAGGAGGAGATTTCTGGGTCTGTTTTCAGAGTCATCTCTGGGTCGGCTCGAATCACCAACCTTTTGGCTAGTAGTTGAGCGCTTAACTGTTTGCACCAGCCAGGGACAGACTGTCTCTCCCTCTGTATATATATATGTGATCTAGATAGCAAAATAAGAAATCATCCACCTGTCCTGCAGGCTCCTTGGCTGCAAACAGCAGAATTGATGCTGATTAAGCGTATCAGCAGTTTACTGGAAAATGATTGGATAATAACAATATTGTTTGGAGGGCTGGAGAAGTAGGCTTAGAAAACAGGAGGGGACCAGAGGGCCAGCTGATCAGATACACAGCCACAGTAGCATCTCAGGAACATACATTTAGAATAGCACTGCTGCTGCCACTGCTAAATCCTAACACTACACCTGAATCCCTGCCACCTCCGGCACCATTCATTGGAAACCACCACTGGCACCATTGCCCCTAGGCACTGTATGTTGCCATTGCTATCACCCTGTACAGTTCTTCACTCTGGCTTCTGGAGCCAGGGAACCTGGAAGAGTATCTATCCTGCACAAAGTTTCATGCTGTGTAGAAATTCTCTAAACACGGGAAGGAGGTTCAAAGGTTAGATTGGCAAAACCCTCAAAGCTCTCTCACTAACAAATGTCCGCTTCCCTTCCTGTTATTTGCCCCAGGACATTTAGATGTCATGAGCAAGAGATGAGTTGAATGCTTTTTTCATTTCCTAGTAATAAAATTAGCATAGTAATACTCCACCTCTTAGGGACTCAGAAGTCTGACAAGCTCACCTCTCCTGGACCACAACCAAGAACAAGAATGTGAGTTAAAAAGAATCTTCTAAGCAGCCAGAATATATGTTAAAATGTTCACACTGACTCTCACTCCCTTGACTCGTGGAAGAGCCCCAGAAACTCTCTGTCAAAGTCTCTTCACTCTTATTGTATATACATTTCACACAAGCTGGGTTTTCCTGGCTAGCAAACCCACAGCACATTAGAGGCAGCAAATTAGAAGAGGAAGGGCTGCTATTAGCAAATGCACAGCTGGAAATAAGAAATGACTGCTCACAGCAGAGAGTTAGGAAACATATGACAGCAGACACGGGGATGGGGGCGATATATCTTCATAACGATACACATTAACACACACACACACACACACCCTACTCAGTCATCTAGGGACCACTTAATTTGGACGTGATAAAACTCTTAGGACAGATCAGAAATGACCCTGAAGTTGAGACAGGCTAACTATAGGGTATTGCAAGTTGTTGGGGCAAGTGTCAGCAGTAAACAACCTGGAGAAGTTAGACAGAAGGACAAATGACACTAGTGATATCCAGTAGTAAACATTAAGTAGGTGGTGGAGATCAACAGCAAATTAAGTAGGTAGAGATTCAAATAGAATCCTACTTCTAAGAAGAGCAGCGTAGGGTTATTGTACTTAAGTGACCAAAGTAGTGGTAATGATAGTAATGTATACATTTATTGACAATAAATGTGATGCTCTTCCTCTTCAATTTGTCATTCCCAGCATAATAGACCATATGATTTATCAATTCAAAATGGCCTATTCCAGTCCATTTCAGCTCACTAATGCCTAGGATATCAATCTTCAAGTGTTCCATTTTATTTTTGACAACTTCCAATTTTCCTTGATTCATACTTCATACATTCCATGACCTGATTACTAATGGATGTTTGCAGCTGTATCTTCTCATTTTGAGTAATACCACATCAGCAAATGTAGGTCCCGAAAGCTTGACTCCATGCACGTCGTTAAGGTCGACTCTACTTTGAGGAAGCAGCTCTTCCCCAGTAGTATTTTGAGTGCCTTCCAACTTGAGGGGCTCATCTTCTGGAACTATATCAGACAGTGTTCTGCTGCTATTCATAAACTTTTCACTGGCCAGTTTTTTTTAGAAATAGATCACCAGGTTCTTCTTCCTAGTCTATCTTAGTCTGGAAGCTCTGCTGAAACCTGTCCACTATGGGTAGCCCTAATGGTATTTGAAATACCGGTGGCCAAGGACGGATTACTCAATAAGCAAGGTACTCACGGGGTTACTTGTCCTTATATAGTAATCCGTAGTGCACAATTTCACCTGTTTTTCACCACATCAAAGATGTGCACACCATGCTTACTGGTGGCATAGCTTCCAGTATCACAGCAACACGCAAGCCATTACGTTACAACAAACTGACAGATAAGTGGTGTGCATCAGAGTTGTATCCTTTCACCATACTTACTCAATTTTTATGCTGAGCAAATAATCCAAGAAGTCGGACTATAAGAAGAATAACGTGGCATCAGGATTAGAGGAAAACTGACAACCTGCGACATGCAGATGACACAACCTTGCTTGCTGAAAGCAAAGAAGCCTTGAGCAGTTACTGATGAAGATCATAGACCATAGCCTTCACTAGGGATTACACCTCAACATAAAGAAAGCAAACACCCTCACAACTGGACCAATAAGCAACATCATGATAAACAGAGAAAATATTGAAGTTGTGAAGGATTTCCTTTTACTTGGTTCCAAAAGCAATGCCCATGGAAGCAGCAGTCAAGAAATAAAATGATTTATTACACTGAGCAAATCTGCTGCAAAAGATCTCTTCGAAGTGTTAAAAAACAAAGGTGTCACTTTGAGGACTGAAGTGTGCCTGACCCAAGCCATAGTATTTTCAATTGCCTCATATGCATGCAAAAGCTGGACAATGAATAAGGAAGATTGAAGAAGAATTGATGCCTTTAAATTATAGTGTTGGGGAAGAATATTGACTATACCATGTACTGCCAGAAGAGAGAATGAATCTGTCTTGGAAGAAATACAGCCAGAGGGTTCCTTGGAAACGAGGCTGGTGAAGTTTTGTCTCACGTACTTTGGACATGTTATCAGGAGGGATCAGTCCCTGGAGAAGGACATCATGTTTGGTAAAGTAGAGGGTCAACAAAAAAGCTGAAGACCCACAAAGAGATAGATTGACACAGTGTCTGCAACAATGGGCTCAAACATAGCGATGATTGTCAGAATGGCGCAGGACCAGGCAGTGTTTTATTCTGTTGTACGCAGGGTTGCTATGAGTCAGAACTGACTCGATAGCGCCTAACAACAACAATAACAACATACATTCATTTTGGAGCCCTGGCGCAGTGCTCGGCTGCTACCTGAAAGGTCGGCGGTTCGAACCCACCAACAGGAAAAAGATGTGGCGGTCTGCTTCCATAAAGATTTACAGCCTTGAAAACCCTATGGAGCAGTTCTTCCCTGTCCTATAGCATCACTGTGAGTTGGAATTGACTCAGTGGCAACAAGTTATACATTTATTGAGTACCTTTAGTGGAGCTAGATATGGTTCAATGAGTTTTATAGACATTAACTTATTTAATTATAAACTGTTAGGCTGGGAGGAAGGTATTATTATTATCCTTGTATTATAGATGAGGATCCTGAAGCAAATTGAGATCAAGTAACTTGCTGAGATCACACAGGATGTGGGGATCCTGGGCTTTAGTCATACACATCACTTCAACTCATGTTTTATCGGTCAAAAGAAGTCACATAGTCACACCTACTTAGCTTGAAAGAGGGAAGGTAATTTCAATTCTATCTTATGTCCAAGAGAACAGAAGAGCTGGATGATTTGTGGAGAGTCCTAGTGATCATCACAATGTCTTATCTTTTTTCCTAGGTTATAATTCCTGAGGACAGTGACTTCATTTATTTCTCACTTCAATAGAATAGCAAGTTTCTTCAAATCCTTTTTTCTTTTTAATAAGGTGAAGATATTTAAATGAATAAGATTTAAAAAAAACGAAAACAAACCACACACACGAGCATAGTGCTTTCCTCACAGTAAATGTTTCATAATTGTATGCCAGTTGAATAAATGAACACAAAATGATTAAGCAACCATGCCGAATAGTGAATGATTAAGACTGCAGTGTATGAATCAAGGACGAGAACAGCAGGAGTTCAGAAAAGAGGAGATCAAGGTGAGCCGAGGTGGAGGCGACACTGTAGCCTGTGTTCCCAGCCCACGTCCTTGTATCAGTACAGATGGATCACTAGGAACTGCAGCAGTGACCCAGATGGATGGTGTTATCTATGTCACAGTTTGTTTTCTTCCCAGATACGGCCTGGGCAGAGCCTTGCAAGTGTAATGAGGACAGACAAAGACTAGGACCTGAACTGCTTAAACTTTCTGAATCTCCGTTTGCAAATCAAGATTGTAAAAGGTAGCTGTATAACACTTTAACGCCCTGTGATAAAAGATGCTGTAGTATTGTGTGCAGAATCTGTTAGACAGCAAACTGGACTCCGTGGATATGGAGTTGCTGAGTATGTCCAAAAAGTCTTAATAGCCAGTCTGGAGGTAAATCCCATTTTCTGCTGAATGCAGAGTTTTCACAGAAATAATTTAATGAAGACCTTCTTCTTTCCAACAATTCATTAGGCAGTACAGTTGCACATACACTGGAGCCATTTTTACATTGGGAAGAAATTGTTAAAGGAGTGCTGGGAGTGCTTTCAAGGCATGGCTAATTCACGACATATGGACCTTCAAGCAAAAGTTTACTGCTGTATTAGGGCAGAAATCAAAACTCTCTATTTCCTTCAAATTCCTGCCAGACATATGTCTTTGTTAATTTCAGTTCTTCAGATGGTCATTTCCCTCAAGAAACCTTTCCATGTATTCATTATTGGTATTGGTTGTGACAGTGATCAAATTAACCTGGTAGTTGCCATGCCTCCACTATTCGGTTTGCAGACAACTCTAAATATTGAGAAAACAGTTAACCTACTCTTAGAAAATATTCTTTATTTTCTTAATCTTCAGTTTTTATAAGAAAAAAAAAATTAAATATATTTTTTTCCTCTACCACCAGAAAAGAACAGTAAGAATTTCAGTTAAAATGTCAGGAAAGGGAAAAAAAAACAAAAAACAAAAAAAAAAACCAAAAGCTGCTTACCAATAGTACATGTAAATCTTCCTTTAAGCTATTTTCAAATGAGATAAAGATAACTAAGAGATATGAGAGCAGATTCCAATTTTTGAAAACTGCTTTTATGGTTATGGAAAGAGTAGAGGGAATAGGAATCATTTGGAAACAGAAACCGTGAATGCACCATGAATTAAATTTTACACACCCCATCTGAATAGCTATGGGTTTTGGAAAGACGTAGAATGTTTACTGGGAATGAAAAGCAAAACGATTCCCCTACCACATCCGTTTATCTTAGATTTTTATTTATTGGAGTTACACAGCACTTGGCACAGAGGAGCTGCTTCATAAATGTTTCTAGAATAAATTGTATTTACTCTGCATAAGATCCTAGAATCTATTCAGAACAGCAGATAGGCTGTTGCATCTAGCGAGGACACGCATACCTGCAGTAACCCCAAGAAAGCTGTATGTGGAGCATAGTATTTTTAGTACTTCCCTAAGGGAACAACACCTACTGCTAATTCTGACAAAGAGAACCTCACAGCCTAGAGTTGCACAAGACTGAATAATACTCCAGACATAGCCATAAAGGAATTCTGATGTATATTGGCATATACTTCAACATTTATCTCTTCCCTATTTGCTTGTTTCATCAGAGGAGAAATGGCAAAATCAGTCGTGTGACACCCTGTGCCTATTAGATATACACAGTTACAGTTTATTTCAGCAAGAACTCATTAAGCACCTACTACCTTGTTTGTACTGTGCAGTGCACATGTCACCATAGGACATAGAATAGTAAGGTAGGACCCTGAAGAAAGAGAGATCCAGGGAGGGAAAAAAAATAAATCAATAACATTAAAATTTTAGGCCAAAAAAAAAAGAAAGAGCAACAGTGAATATTTTCTTTATGCATTGTATTTTTTAATTCCCTTACTCCCATCTGGCTCAATGACATGAGAATTATAGTAAGTGAAGAAAGCTCTCCATCTATCAAAAATGTAGAATGAAGCACTTAATCTTGTGGGCTAGTTAGTACTCAGAGCACCAAGAAATTCTCACAATTGAGATGGTCAGAGCAGGATCCCACCTTTAGTTAAGTGTAGCTGATTTCTGAAAGATCCCTCTCTATTATTTGGATAGATAAGTTTGCAATTATTTCTGTGGGTCTGGTGCTCTTCTCTGTTCTCAAGTGAGATAAAATACACTAGGCAACCGGGAGTTGCTAATAGTATTCACTCACAAATTAGGAAGATAATTGGCCATGCAGTATAACTAAATTATGCCTGTTATGTGTGCAGCTCATCTTTCCCCCCTTTCTGCCCCTCACCACGGACTCTCTCCAGCTGCCATGTTTATAGAACATTAACGCAGCACCTGCCCCCAAGGTTGGGCTTGTTGGAGTGCTTTCCCTGGGAATTTGGGTGGCTGGATCTGTGACAGGTAAATCCAGGAGCCATCAGTGGTCGTGTTTCTTCCACATGGACCAGAGACCCAGAAGAAGGTGGTCTGGACCCAGAATCAGAGTAGGGTCAAGAATTAGAGTAAACATCAGAAGGAGAGAGAGAAAGAGTGAGCTAGAATGCAGGAGAGAAGAATAAGAGTGAGAGAGGGGGAAAGAAATACAGCAGATACATAGACAAGAGACAAGAGGCAGAAAAAGGGTCCAGACAGAGCTTGAGTCCCTAACTCATAGTTACTCTTGAGGTTTGGCTGCATCCTAGCCTTTAGGTTTGTCTTTGTTATCTAGTGCTACTATAATAGAAATACCACAAATGGATGGTTTTAACAAAGAGAAATGTATTCTCCCACAGTCTAGCAGGCTAAAAGTCCAAATTCAGGGCATCAGCTCCAGGGGAAGGCTTTCTCTCTCTCGGCTCTGGAGGAAAGTCCTTGTTATCAATCTTCCCCTGGTCTAGGAGCTTCTCCACGAAGAAACCCCAAAGGATGCAATCTACTCCTGGTGCTGTTTTCTTGGTGGTATGAGGTCCCCTGCCCTCTGCTCGCTTCCCTTTCCTTTTATTTCTTGTAAGATAAAGGGTGGTGCAGGCCACACCCCAGGGAAACTCCCTGTACGTTGGATTAGGGATATGACCCTAGTAAGGGTGTTATAATCCCACTCTAATCCTCTTTAACATAAAATTGCAATCACAAAATGGAGGACAACTACACAGTACTGGGAATCATGGCCTAACCAAGTTGACACATATTTTTGGAGGACATAATTCAATCCATGACAAGGTTCCACAAGACACTGTCCACCGGATTCCGACTCATAGCAAACCCATGTGACAGAATAGAACTGCCCCCATAGAGTTTTCTTGGCTGTAATCTTTACAGGAGCAGATCACCAGGTCTTTCTCCCATGGAGTAGCTGCCAGCTTTTGGGTTAGTGCTTAACCATTGTGCAGCCAGGACTCCTATAAGACAGTTGAGCCCGTATTTGCCTAAGTGCCTCACATAGTTTCTATCATTTGCAACTGTGTGAATGTTGTATCTCCAAACTATAATTTGGTTGTTTTTGGGTTTTTACCTCCCCCTCTGTGAGTCAGAATTGACTCGACGGCAACAGGTTTAGGTTTTTTTGGTTCTCTCTCACTTTTGCTCTCCAGCCCACACCAAAGTAGAAACAGTGATTCAAACACTCCTTCTACCTAAGTGACAGAGAAGAAGCTTGCTTGGAGGTCCATTTCTCCTCTTGCCACTTGGAGTGATTAGATAACACCTGAGGGAGGAAAGCAAGAAGGCAGATACATTGACCAATGAACAGAAATGAGAACCCAGATGTAAATCCATCCATCTACAGTCATCTGATCTTTGACAAGGGGCCAAAGTCCATCAGATGGGGAATAGACAGTCTTTTTAGCAAACGGTGCTGGCAAAACTGGATGTCCATCTGCAAAAAAATGAAATAGGACCCATACTTCACACGATATACAAAAGCTAATTCAAAATGGATCAAAGATCTAAATATAAAGCCAAAAGCTCTAAAGTTCATAGAAGAAAAAATAGAATCAATGCTAGAGGCCCTAATACACGGCATTAACAGGATACAATCCATAACCAACAACACACAAACTCCAGAAGATACACTAGATAACTGGGATTTTCTAAAAATTAAACATTTAATGCTCATCAAAAGACTTCACCAAAAGTGTTAAAAATTTTTTGAGAGCCTACAGACTGGAAAAAAATGTTTGGACATTGCAAGTCAGACAAAGGTCTAATCTCTAAACTCTACAAGAAAATCCAACACCTCTACAACAAAAAGACAAATAATCCAATTTAAAAATGGGCAAAGGAAATGAACAGACACTTCACCAAAGAAGACATTCAAGCAGCCAACAGACACATGAGGAAATGCTTGCGATCACTAGCCATTAGAGAAATGCAAATCAAAACCACAATGAGATACCATCTCACCCTAGCATTACTGGCATGAATCAAAAAAACTGGAAATAACAAATGTTGGAGAGGCTGCAGGGAGATCGGAACTCTTAGCACTGCTGGTGGGAATGCAAAACAATACAACCATTTTGGAAAATGATATGGCGCTTCTTTAGAAAGCTAGAAATAGAAATACCATAAGATCCAGCAATACCACTCCTAGGAATATATCCTAGAGGAATAAGAGCCATCACACAAATAGACATATGCATGCCCATGTTCATTGCAGCATTGTTCACAATAGCAAAAAGATGGAAACAACCTAGACGCCCATCAACAGATGAATGGATAAACAAACTGTGGTATGTACACACAATGGAGTATGACGATAAAGAACGATAAAGAACAATGATGAATCTGTGAAGCATCTCATAACATGGATGAAACTGGAGGACATTATGCTGAGTGAAATAAGTCAGTCACAAAAGGACAAATATTGTATGAGACCACTACTGTAAAAACTCAAAAAGGTTTACACACAAAAAGAAACAATCTTTGATGGTTACGAGGGATGGGAGGGGTGGGGGGGATATTAAATAAACAGTAGACAAGTGATAACTTTGGTGAAGGGCAAGACAGTACACAATTCTGGGGAAGCCAGCACAACTTGTACAAGGAAAGGTCATGGAAACTCGATAGCACATCCAAACTCCCTGAGGGACTGAATTGCTGGGCGGAGGGCTGTGGGGACCATGGTCTCTGGTAACATTCAGCTCAATTGGCATAACACAGTTTATAAAGAAAATGTTCTACATTCTACCTTGGTGAGTAGCGTCTAGGGTCTTAAAAGCCTGTGAGCAGCCACCTAAGATACTCCACTGGTCTCACCCCTTCAGGAGCAAGGGAGAATGAAGAAAACAAGATACAAGGGAATGATTAGTCCAAAGGACTAATGGACCACAACTACCACGGCCTCCACCAGACTGAGTCCAGTACAACTAGATGGTGCCCGGCTACCACCACTGACTGCTCTGACAGGGATCACAATAGAGGGTCCCAGACAGAGCTGGAGAATAATGTAGAACAAAGTTCTAACTCACAAAAAAAGACCAGACTTACTGGCCTGACAGAGACTGGAGAAACTCTGAAAGTATGGCCCCCGGACACCCTTTTAGCTCGATAATGAATAATTGCTTCCATTCCCAAGGTTCACCCTTCAGCCAAAGATTAGATAGTCCCATAAAACAAAACGAGACTAACAGGGCACAACAGTCCAGGGACAAGGACTAGAAGGCAGCAGAGGACAAGAAAGCTGGTAATAGGGAACCCAAGGTCAGGAAGGGAGAGTGTTGACATGTCGTGGGGTTGTTAACCAATGTCATAAAACAATATGCGTACTAACTGTTTAATGAGAAACTACTTGTTCTGTAAACCTTCATCTAAAGCACAATAAAAAAATAAATAAAAGAAAGCAGATAACTAAAAATCAACGGGAGAGGGAGGATGAGAGGAAGGACTGAGAGGTTGAGCATCTCCCTCTCTACCCACTCATCACCCACCATTCAACAGTCCTGGGCACTGGTAAACCTCCTGATTACAGGGAGGAGATCTGGACCCCTTTCTGGGGGTGGGGGCCTCCTCATCAAAGTGGAACTACACAGGACCAGTGGGACGATTTCCTTATGAGGGGAAGTGGGGATCCATGACTGTTAACACGATTGCAAAGAGTTACAACTAATGCAAACCGCAGCTCACAACATTCTGGCTATGTCTTCATGAGCAGAGTGAAATGCAAGTTATTACCTGGATATTTCAGATACTTGAGGAGGGCAGTGGTGGTTCAGTGGTAGAATTCTCATCTTCCATGTGGGAGTCTGGGTTCGATTCCTGGACAATACACCCCACGCGCAGCCACCACCCATCTTTCAGTGGAGGCTTATGTGTTGCTCTGATGCTGAACAGGTTTCAGTGGAGCTTCCAGACTATGATGGACTACCAGCCAATGAAAACCCTATGAGTCACAATGATTCACTCATATTGTACATGGGGTCACCATGAGTTGGTGGCTGACTTGACAGCAACTAACATAAACAACAGTATCAGATAATTAAAAGGAAGGTAGAAAAGACTGAAAAACTATTACCTAACTTATCGCACCACTCAGGTCAAGACCTCTGATGTAATGATTTTCGTGAATGCCTGTCTGCTATTTGAGAAAATGCCCACTTGAAGATGTACTTGGAGCAGAGGCCCTTTATCTCAGTACCAAGAGGAAACATAATTAAAATAGGACTATACTTGAGAGAAAAAAGATACAATCCTTCTTACCAAGCTGTAGTTGAGAAAGCAAAGATAACTCAGACATCATCGGGATAATTCAATCCAAAATATGCCCCTCCTGCATTTGGATTAGCCAGGCTTTTGCATTAACAAGAAGCATTAACAAGTATATGGATGTTTTAGCTAACCCTGCTGTCTTTGTGTCTCTAAAAAAGAGATCTTTCTTGAGACACATGGTTTCTATGCCTGGTCCTGTCTGTTCTCCCTGATGTGCTCACCCAGGAGGAAATGACAGCTGAGGTTAGGTCCTGGTCAGGCAGGAAGTCAACTGGCTTTTGTTATCAACCTCTTATCTATTGTTTCCTTTGTCACATCTTTACCCACTTGACTTCTTAGTCTGCCTGACATCCCCAGTCTCTGTTACCCACTCTCCCACTCAGTTTCTCCCAGGCTGCACATCCCTGTACACTCTAGTCATTCTCTCAACTCCCAGACTACTGATACCCTGCCTACACTAGCCATGGAGGAGGCCATCTGCTTCAGGGAAAGTGGGAGTCCCCATCTGCTCAAACGCACGACAGAGAATGCAGTTAGGTCCCTAGGAAGTGGGGCAAAGGGAAGCCTGGAATTAAGCAGGGGGTGGAAGGAATAGAGCCAGAGGCTCAGGAGTTTGGCACACCATATAAAGACTTGTCAATTGTCTGGGCACCATTTTAGGCACTGAGGATACAGAGATGAACGTGATGCTTCACTTTCTTAGTGAGGCTCAATAAATAGATTAATTTGATAATTTAGGTATTGATAAGAACTATGATAAAAAAAAGGGGTCTCCCTGTTGTTGTTGTTAGGTGATGTCGAGTCAGTTCCAACTCATAGTGACCCTATGTACTATAGAACAAAACAGCGCCCGATCCTGTGCCATCTTCATAATTTGTTATGCTTGAGCCCATTGTTGCACCCACTGTGTCAGTCCATCTCGTTGAGGGTCTTCCTATTTTTTGCTGACCATCTGTCTTCTCCATGGGATGTCCTTCTCCAGGGACTGATCCCTCCTGATAACATGTTGAAAGTATGTAAGATGTAGTCTCGCCATCCTTGCTTCTAAGGAGCATTCTGGTCATACTTCTTCCAAGATAGACTTGTTCATTCTTTTGACTTTCCATGGTTTATTCAGTGTTCTTCTCCAACACCACAGTTCAAAGGCATCAATTCTGTTTTGGTCTTCCTTATTCATTGTCCAGCTTTCACATGCATATGAGGCAACTGAAAACACCATGGCTTGGGTGAGGCCCACCTTAGTCTTCAGGGTGACATCTTTGCTTTTCAACGTTTAGAAGAGGTCTTTTGCAGCAGATTTGCCCAGTGCAACATGTCTTTTGATCTCTCGATTGCTGCTTCCGTGGGTGTTGATTGTGGATCCAAGTAAAATTGAAATCCTTGACAACTTCAATCTTCTCTGCATTTATCATGACGTTGCTTATTGGTCCAGTTGTGAGAATTTTTGTTTTCTTTATGTTGAGGTGTAATCCATACTGAAGGCTGTGGTCTTTGATCTTCCTCAGTAAGTGCTTCAAGCCCTCTTCACTTTCAGCAAGCAAGGTTGTGTCAACTGCATAGTGCAGGTTGTTAATGAGTCTTCCTGCAATCTTGATGCCTGGCTCTTCTTCATAGAGTTCAGCTTCTTGCATTATTTGCTCAGCATACAGATTGAATAGGTATGGTGAAAGGATACAACCCTGACGCACACCTTTCCTGACTTTAAACCATGCAGTATCCCCTTGTTCTGTTCGAAAGACTGCCTCTAGATCTATGTATAGGTTCCTCAGGAGCACAATTAAGTGTTCTGGAATTACCATTTTTCGTAATGTTATCCATAATTTTTATGATCCATGCAGTCGAATGCCTTTGCCTAGTCAATAAAACACAGGTGAACTTCTTTCTGGTATTCTCTGCTTTCAGCCAGGATCCATCTGACAACATCAATGATATCCCAGGTTCCATGTCCTCTTCTGAATCCAGCTTGAATTTCTAGCAGTTGCCTGTCAATGTACTGCTGCAGCCACTTTGGAATGATCTTCAGCAAAATTTTGCTTGCATGTGATATTAATGATATTGTTCAATAATTTCCACATTCTGTTGGATCACCTTTCTTGGGAATAGCATAAATATGGATCTCTTCCAGTTGGTTGGCCAGAAGCTATCTTCCAAATTTCTTGGCACAGACAAGTGAGCACTTTCAGTGCTGCATCTGTTTTCTGAACATCTCAGTTGATACTCCATCAGTTCCTGGAGACTTGTTTTTCGCCAGTGCCTTCAGTGCAGCTTCCTTCAGTACCATCGGTTCCCGATCATATGCTATCTCCTGAAACAGTTGAACGTCGACCAATTCTTTTTGGTATAATGACTCTGTGTATTCCTTCCATCTTCTTTTGATGCTTCCTGCATTGTTTAGTATTTTCCCTGTAGAATTCTTTGATATTGCAACTCCAGGCTTGAATTTTTTCTTCAGTTATGTCTGCTTGAGAAAGGCCAAGCGTGTTCTTCCCTTTTGGTTTTCTATCTCTAACTCTTTGCACATGTCATTATAATTCTCTGTCTTCTCGAGCTGCCCTTTGAAATCTTCTGTTCAGTTCTTTTACTTCATCATTTCTTCCTTTTGCTTTAGCTACTTGACATTCAAGAGCAAATTACAGAGTCTCTTCTGACATCTATTTTGGTATTTTCTTTCTTTACTGTCTTGCTTTCTTCATGTATGGCGTCCTTGATGTCATTCCACAACTCGTCTGGTCTTCAGTCATTAGTGTTCAATGCATCAAATCTATTCTTAAGATGGTGTTAAACTCAGGTGGAATATGCTCAAGGTTGTACTTTGGCTCTCTTAAACTTATTCTAACTTTCTTCAGTTTCAACTTGAACTTACATTTGAGCAATTGGTGGTCTATTCCGCGGTTCGGCCCCTGGCTTTGTTCTGACCGATGATATTTAGCTTTTCCATCTTCTCTTTCCACAGATGTAGTCGATTTCATTCCTGTGTATTCCATCTGGGGAGGTCCATGTGTATAGTTGCTGTTTATGTTGGTGTAAAAAGGTATTTGCAATGAAGAAATCATTGATCTTGCAAAATTCTTTCATGCAATCTCCAGTACCATTTCTGTCACCAAGGCCATATTTTCCTACTACTGATCCTTCTTCTTTGTTTCCAGATTTTGCATTCCAACCGCCAGTACTTATCAGTGCATCCTGATTGCATGTTTGATCAATTTCAGTCTGCGGAAGCTGATAAAAATCTTTAGTTTCTTCATCTTTGGCCTTAGTGGTTGGTGCAGAAATTTGAATAATAGTCGTATTAACTGGTCTTCCTTGCAGGCATATGGGTATTATCCTATTACTGACCGCATTGTACTTCAGGATATATCTTGAAATGTTCTTTTTGCAATGAATGCATTGCCATTCCTCTTCAAGTTGTCATTCCCGGCATAATAGATCACATGATTGTCCAATTCAAAATGGCCATTACCAGTCCATTTCAGCTCACTAATGCCTAGGATATCTATGTTTATGCATTCCATTTCATTTTTGACGATTTCCAATTTTCCTAGGTTCATACTTTGTACATTCCACATTCCAATTATTAATGGATTTTGCAGCTGTTTCTTCTCATTTTGAGTGGTGCTACATCAGCAAATGAAAGTCCCAATAGCTTGATTCCATGCAAGTCATTAAGGTAGACTCTTCTTTGAGGAGGAAGCTCTTCCCTAGTCATCTTATGAGTGCCTTCCAACCTGGGGGACTCATCTTCCGGCACTGTATCAGACACCTAGGGGTCTCCCTAGGTGGTGCAAATGGTTAAGCACTCAGCTACTGAGCTAAAGTTTGGCAGTTTGAACCCACCCAGAGACACCTTGGAAGACAGACCGGGCAATCTGCTTCCAAAGGTCACGGCCTTGAAAACCTTGTGGAGCAGTTCGACTCTGCACACATGGAGTCATCATGAGTCAGAATCAACTTGACAGCAACTAACAACAACAACAGCAACATGATAAAAAAAAAAAAGAAAGACAAATACCAGTTGTCATTGAGTCAACTCTGACTCATGACAACCTCGTGTCTCAAAGCAGAACTGTACTTCATAGGGGTTTCAGTGGTCGATTTTTCAGAAGTAGATCAATCAGCAAGCCTTTCTTCCAAGACACCTCTGGATGGACTCGAACCTCCAACCTTCAGTTAGCAGCAGAGTATGTTAACTGTTTGTTCCACCCAGGGATTTTATGATTAAAAAAAATAGAGGATAGTATAAAGAATGGGAATGGGGTCCATTTAGATAGTGTGGACAGGGAAGTTCTTGCTGAGGAAGTGACACGTAAGCTGAAATCTGAATGACAGAAAGGATGTACCCATTTAGTGATCTGGGAGAACATTCCAAGCAGGGAAGCAGCAAGTGCAGTGGCCCTGAGTTGGAACACGCTTGGCTGTGTTGGGGGGTCAGTAGGGCTGGGGCATAATTAATGAGGGAAGGATAGTCCTAGATGGCTAGAAGGAAATCTAGGCAGGAGCCAATTCCTATAGGGTCTTGCCAGCTCTGGTAAAGTGTTTAGGCAGCCATTGGAGGGTTTTAAGTCAAGAAGTAGTAAGTAGTAGTAAGTAAGTCATCAGTTTTATGTTGTAAAAGGCTCAATCTGGCTAGTGTGTGGAAATGAGCTGTTGGAGGGCAAAAGTGGAAGCAGAGAGGCTCCAGGTGGGATGATGACTTGGACTAGAAATGTTGAGTAATTTGCTTAAACACACTTAGCTAATAAGAACAAGGGGCAAGGGGTAGAATGAGGATTAGTGGGAGCAGAAGAGCAGAACAGAAACAAACCTATTCCTCTTGACCTTATTCTCCCTGACCTAGAGTGTCAGCCTATATTTCACCTCAAGGGAGTTGGAATTCTAGCTTTCCAGCTCTGTCTTAATTGTCTAGTGCTGCTACAACAGAAATACCACAAGTGGATGGCTTTAACAAACAAATTTATTTTCTCACAATTTAGGAGGCTACAAGTCTGAATTCAGAGCACTGGCTCTAGGGGAAGGTTTTGTCTCTCTTTCAGGTCTGGAGGAAGGCCCTTATCTCTCTGAGCTTCTGCACCTGGTTGATCTTCATGTGGCTTGCCATCTCTCTTCCTCTATCTCTGTGCTTCAATTACTTTTTAAATCTCTTTTATATCTCAAAAAAGATTAACTCAAAACACACCCTACACTAATCCTGCCTCATTAACATAACAGAGACAACCCATTTCCAAATGGGATTTTAACCACAGTCATAAAGGTTAGAATTTACAACACGTATTTTTTGGGGGACACAATTCAATCCATAACAAGCTCTGTGAAGAAACCAAGGGAGTGAATACTTACCATTCTTTGTGATGGTCGGGCATCTTTGAACATGACTTCTTTGGGAAGTTCTCTACTTTAGTGTATGCATTACTCTAAGGAAGATACTAGAAATTAATTTTTCCAGTCTTTTTTGTAACTTTGGCACAAGCATGTGATCTAAGTGCTTGCAACCAGAGATGCTCACATATAAGTCATAGATTTGGAAGATAGTGAAGAAGAGAGGCAGGTGCTAACAAGAACCCATTCTAGTGAGGGTAGTCCTAGAAATGTGTGACTTCCAGAGGCAGCAGAACAGGAATATCTGAAGGTGGTATCCAGGCTCAGGGTTGTTGATACCAGATGGGGTATGGGGCCTCTGCTGGGGCACCAGTCCTGGGTAATGTGGCCATTCTCTTTGGCTACAAACCTTCAAGCCTGGTTCCCTTTTCTCCCAAAGACACCAGAAACTACCTAGTGTCCTTAATACGTTCCTTTTCTGCTTTTATTAATTGATTCTTTTTGTTGACTACTTAAGAACCGTGACTGATACAACCTTTTTCTGATGAAATGCCATTGTGGGGTTGGAGAAGTCAGAAGAGAGAGAATCCTCATCAAGTTAAAAGCTATGATTTCAAAAGACTGTCTTTCTCCTGCTCTGGGTTGTCTGCAGGCTCCACAAAATTTCTCCCTTCCAATATTAAAATAGAACCAAAAAGTTACTTAACGTGCTCCATGTACTTCTGGTAGTAAGAAGAGGCAAACTGACATTTGTCCATGGGCTAAAACTGGTGGACAAGACCTGACTGTTAATAAAATTGATTTCTTATCAAATGGATAAGAAAAAAAGCAAAGTGAAACACAGTAACCATAGTTTTGGACTCTGTCACAGAAATCATTTTGCAAACTGTATGTTCACTCTGTACTTGGCTTCTCACTGATGCAACCAGGGAATGTGCAGTTTCTGACTCATTGGTAATATTTGTAGGCACTTTTCCCACTACAATTGGAAACCACAAAAAAATGAGTGGAGGGAAAGCCTATCAACTATCCCTTGTGAGAAATTTTAGTGAATAATAAAAGCTTGCAGTGTGCCATGAGCTCCCAATTTCCAGGATCCAGGATAGCTACACACTGTAAATTATAAGGAAATAATAGAGAAGAAAAATGAGACTTTCAATAAGATTTAAGACTATGCTTCATAATATTAATTTTAATTATTCATTATATCTAAGTAGATTTCTCTCAAGAGAAAATTGAAAACATACAATGTATCTGAATCTTCAGTGCAGGCTATATAGCTTTTTAGTAGATTTCTTTCTCCTTGGTGGACTAAGCTCAACCTTTGTGGGAAGTTAGGGCCTTGGGACACTGATTACCTTAGGCCACAAAAGGAAAATAGAAACTCACCTCACCTATCGCCATTGACCAAAGTCTTTCTCTTTGGACCATTTCTAAGAATATACCAGTACACAGTAGTAAAAATGCCTCTGTGTAAATCTTTCAGGAGCTGACGTTTATTTATTAATTATAAGTATTTATTTTACATGGCTAGCTTCGTAACTGGATTGTGAACAGGAATGAAGTCTCATCATTTTGTCTTCACTGTCCTGATTTCTCTACCTCTATTCTCAGCAGTGCTGTGGGCACCAGCCTTGGTGCCTCAACTGCCACTAGGAATCAACTTGTGACAGTCTCCTTAGGAGGGTCAGGCAAGGAGAATGTCTTAGTCATTTGGGGCTGCTGTAACAGAAATACCCCAAGTGTGGCTTTAACAAAGAGAAATTTATTCTCTGACAGTCTAGTAGGCTAGAAGTCCAAATTCAGGGCACCAGCTCCAGGAGAAGGCTTTCTCTCTCTGTGGGCTCTGGGGGAAGGTCCTTGTCATCAGTCTTCCCTGGCCGTAGGAGCTTCTCTGTGCAGGAACCCCAGGTCCAAAGGACGTGCTCTGCTGCTGGCGCTGCTTTCTTGGTGGTATGAGATCCCCCTGTCTCTCTGCTTGCTTCTCTCTTTTATATCTCAAAAAAGATTGGCTTAAATTGTAGATTAATCTTGCAGATTGAGTTTACATAACTGCCAATAATTCCAACTCAGTAACATCATAGAGATAAGATTTACAATACATAGGGAAATCACATCAGATGACAAAATAGTGGATAGTCATACAATACTGAGAACCATAACCTAGCCAAGTTAACAGATATTTTGGTGGGACACAATTCAATGCATGACAGAGAGAGATGCTTTATATGCTTGTTAATGTGTCTCCAAAGCATGCTTTCCTCTCCATTTATAACATGCTTCCCAATGAATTAATCAATTTATTTGTTAATTGAGTACTGATTAATTAATCAAACTGATCATTATTCTAATCAAAGTGCTTTGGAGATTTGTCTCCAAGTAAAGGTTTGATGAAAGTAGAACCTTTGAGCTAAGTCTTGGAGGATGAGAAAGACTTCAAAAGAAGAAGGCTATTCTTGGATAAGCAAAGGTAAGGAAGCAGAAATATGAAATGTATTGCTGTGGGATTCTAGATGTATAGGGTTTTTATGTAGGGCATGATTTGGGGAAACTGTAGGGGACCAATCATAGAAGCTCAGTTTTCCCTGGTGTCTCCCCACTCCCTAGCCCAGAGTAAGTATTCCATAACTATTTGTTGAATGAATTGTGCTTTGAAATTTATTGTGAGGGCAAGGAGAAGTCATTTAAAGTTATGAAAAACATTTTGGGAGCTTTGTTTATTATGAACAATATCCAGGGTGTTTCTTTTTTCCTTTTCATAAACTTCATCTTCACCACCTCCTTGACAACACCTTATCAAGTACTACTATTCCTTCTGAATTTGTAATCTGTATTTCAGTGATGTTTGACTTTGCACCTGGCATCCTCTTAGAATGGTGTGCTGCCATTTACTTTTGATGATATGTGCCTATTCCAAAATATTCTTTATCAAAAGATTGTAAACTCCTTGAAGATGAGTTCAGTAGAAACTCCTCAGGATCTCTCTTCACAGTCAAAGCACTCTCATGGTTTTTTTTTTTT
>NW_004444062.1:7781427-7833292 GCF_000243295.1 Trichechus manatus latirostris
GATTGTTGATTCTCTGTTTGGCTTAGTTTTTCGGATCTTTGTTGTGGAGGGACGGCGTGGTGCTTCTGCCTAGACCGCCATCTTGCCGGACTCCGAGCACTCTCATGTTTTTGACAAATATCTGGGTTCACTTATGGTGACAACCCTGGGCTAGACACTTTTAGCTCAGAGAGATAGGACAGCAGGAAGTAGAACATAATTTCTCTTTCTGCTCTACAGTCAATCAGATAAGGCACACAAAGATAAGAATACCCAATGTGCCTCGGCACGCTGATGAGACAGTATAACCTAGAGTGCTATAAATTTTAGTTGAAGTTTAGATAGGTTTTGATGGCAGGGAAACTTTATAAATGCAATTTACACTTGGGCCCATCTTCCCCCTAATCTTCACTTCTGTTCCATAGTAACAGCTCTGTGTCTAACTGATCAGCAGAGATGTGAATTAAGGTACAGGCTGCAGTGATTTATTAACATTTGTTCAGATATCAAATGCTAAAATCATGTCTCAAGTTACTTTGGCCAAAATTTCCAATCTCAAGTTATATTTTTGCAAAAAATTTGAATATACAAATCTTATGGTATAAGGTGATGGATTGTCATTGCCTTTACCTTGTCGTGTGAAACAAGGTTGGGAAATAAAATCTGATATGATCGAAAAGAGTAATATTTATTCGGCATTTAACAATTCATTAAGCACTTTCATATATAATCTCTTTTTTGTATCTTCCAATTACTCTGGTTGATTTTTTTTCAATTTTATAGGTGAAAAAATAGAATCAGAAAGGTAAGGGAAGTTTAGTGACTTACCCAAGATGGTAGTTGTTGTTAGCATTGAATCAGCTCAAACTCATGATGACCTCATGTATAACAGAATGAAAGATTGCCTAGATCTGTGCCATCTTCATGATCTTTGGTATATTTGAGTCCATTGTTGTGGCTATTGTTTCAATCCATCTCATTCAGGGTTACCTTCATTTTTTCCTCTACTTAAGGTAATCAAGCTTATTTGGGGCAGAACCAAAATTCAGACCCAGGTCTGTCTGTGTATCCTATATCCCCATGCAGTCAATCTGTGGTTGGTTTCATGAAAGGGAAATTATTTTAATTGTTTAGGCCACATGATAGGCTAATTTACAGAACAAGCAGATTTTGGTTTCCCTTTGCTTTGTGGAAGGTAGTACTGACTGCAATAAAAGACAAGTCATAAAGGATGAAATATTAAAGGAAGGAAGGTAAGAAGAAAGAAAGGAAGAGAAACAACTTGCAAAAGAGACAGTACCTTTTTTAAGCAGCAGGTGATTGTGCTAGTCTTTGCCACTTGACTTCTCTGTGTGACACAGTAGGCAGGGGCCGAGCTCCTTTAAGCCATTCTCACTGTGCATATATCAACTAAATAGATTAACTGAAGGTTTTATTATTTAGGCCCCAAATGTTGAAAATCAGTAGTGCTGTTTTCTCTGATGATATTATTTCGTAGAGATGGAAGGCGGTGATTTGTGGAACTAAATGTTGTGACTGGAGTGATTCTAGAACCATCCTTTTACTAAGCATGTAGCCCCAGGATGATAGTTGTCAGTGAGTCTGGGAGAAAATTCCAAGTAGAGTGTTCAGACTCATGCCTCTCCAATCCCCTTTGAACCCTTATCTTATACCCATGGGAGGGCAAACTCAGTATTTTTTTTTAACAGATCCAGCAGAAAAGAAAAGTATCCTCCATTTTTTTCTGAATAAAAGAAGAGAAATGGAGCTAAATGCCAGGCCTTGATAACAGTAGTAATGCTCACTTATGGATGTTAGATGTCAGGCAGCCTGGGCACCAATCTTTAATCTGCCTCTGACTAGCTCTGTGATCTGAATAATCAATTTAACTTTTCTAACTCTGCTTCTTCAACTGAAAAATGAGCGTAACACTCTTCATTAAACCTAAAGTACGGTAGAACAGTGCTTAAAAGGGTGATCAGGGAGCACTGCGTGTCTTCTCTCCTTGCCCCATAAGACCTCACGTGAAGCCAGAAAAGGGACATAGATGAACTGACACAAAGGATTAGGAAGTAGAAATAGCCCACGCTGGGAGACTGGGTCAGAAAGGACCTCGAGCCTTTTGGATGATCATTGTCTAAGCTTCAGCCTCCTCATTTATAAAATGAAGACGCAGGACTAGGTGATCTTTAAAAGTGATCACAATTCTAAAAACAAGTTAGATGATGTTATAACATTGGACTTGTGTGCAATGACAATCTTCTAGAAATCCTTAAAAGCTGTTATTCAGCATAACAGGTCTTAACAGACACAGGGAAATGAGAAAAATTTTTCTATATGTATGTACACACACATGAATGGGTTCATTTGCCTCTTAGTCTTTTTCATGTATATAAAATAAAAATATGCATCAAGCATTTATTACTTAGATAATTCAGTGGTGTTAGGATATTTTGTTTTATTTTGTTAGATTAATGGACTTTATTTTTTTAGATCAGTTTCAGACTTATCAAAAAAATTTAGCAGAAAATACAGAGAGCTCCCATATATTCCTGTCCCACCCCACATGTCTTCCCTATTATTGACATCTTGCATTGATGTGGTACATTTGGTAAAATTGGTGAACAAATATTGATACATTATTATTATAGTTTACATTAGTCTTTCCTCTTTGTGTTTGAATAATAATTTTTTCAAAAAGCACTTGTCGTAATTTAGTATTTATTTACAGCTTCAGTGTTGTATACCTATGATATATAGATACATGTCAATAAGATTATATACTTCTTCTCAAGACAATTGCAGAAGGAACAGTCCACCACAAGATACATGTTCATTACAGAATTTTCTCCTATTTATCACAGAGAGAAGGCATTCTATTTTTGGTTGTGAGCATCCCTCCCTTCCCCCCGCCAGAGTACAATGACAAGGAAATGATTAATGAGTGTGCTCCACATTACTGTCAGCAGGAATCCCGTCCAGGCATGGGGAAGCCTAAATAATTGAAAGGAAGAGGTAAGGGTGGTAACATTAGTTATAACAGGTCAGAGAAGCTTTATTCCTGGGCATTCTGCCCAGTTCAAAGGATTATTTACACATTTTAGAGTGTGGCTTGCGTTGCTAATTGGTCAGCAACCCTTATGGCTCAGAATCATCGCACAGGGTTTCCACTAAGCATGGAGAGCAAGACTGGCAGGAATTGCACATTCTCCTCATTACTGAAAACTCATGGTAACAGTTGCAATAGAGGTTTTACCCAGTGCGTGATAAATGACCACATTCCAGGTGGACACCTTATTAAAATGGAGGGACAAGGCACCACCTCTCATTTATCATCAACTCCAGAGTAGAGTGCCACTTGAATCAGAATCAAAACTATTGAATAGTACTGTACATTGGGTTTGCTTGGTATTTCTTCACATCTTTTTCCCCCTTTTTAACAGATAAGAAGATACTGTGTGGTTATTGGAATTGGGACAGTGGTGAAGAGATATGTGAGAAAAAGCACTTTACTCACTGACTAAAGCATCTTAACACACTGCATCTATGGAATTCTATGAAACTAAAAGCAGATTGAACTGCAGTCTTCAAGGAGTGTGAGCAGATTAATCTGCACAAAGGCAACATGATAGAAAGAGGCAGGGTTGTAATGACTGACAACTGGGAAGGGTGCATTGAACAGTCTGAGATGAAGCCAGCATTGCCCTTGCCTCTAGGTTTTGAGTCTTTTTTTTAGCTACTTGGCTATGTAAATAATGACCTTGTCTATAGCATCCATCTCTTGAAATATGAAAGACATGGCTTATGCCCATTCATATACACACATACACACAGGCACACACCCACAGACACATACACACACACACTAAGAATATAAGGAGCTGCTAAGGGGAAGTTAAAGTGGTTAATGCTGGGTTAAAGCAAGATGAAACCAATGATGTCACTAAAAGTGAGACAGATGCAACCCTAGACAAAACAATACCTTACTTCCTGAACAGCAAGAGAATATGATACCATAAAGATCAGCAACTTAAGGATGCTTCTTTTGAATCAGATCTTTAAAGAGGAGCCCTCAGTCTGATACCAACTTGTAGGGAAGAATTATTAGGAGAATTTATTTTTATGACCTAAAAATTTACATGCAGTGCTTAACAATTGTGGGGAAAAATAATTATTTTACTTATAATAAATAAAAATACAAACTGTGAGAGGCTAAGAATTCTAGAATCTTTCATAAAAATAGAATTCTAATGTCAAGCGAATTGCAGCAAAGATAAAAGAAATTAAATAAAGTCAGTGAGTTAACAGATTTTTAAAAGTTACTCTAAGGTTGGGATTAACAAAGAGTCTGGCAATTTAATTACAAAAACCAGGACTCATTTTAAGATACAAGAATTAATTAATATATTTAAGAAAGGAATACACTTCAGGCCTATTTTTAATTCTTTTTTTTTTTTTTTTTGGTTAATTTCCTGTAGTATAACCTTAAAGAAACAAACACAAAAATAGCAATTTATGAAATGTTACACACACTGAGTGGTTTGGAAAAAGTTTGCTTTTATTTTAATTCCAACCTAAACAGGGATTTTTTTTGTCCTAATTCCGCTTAAATAAATGTGGGTAGTTATTTGTCAATGTAAGGTATAATAAACAAAAGGTAATAAATTTGACCTATTTTCCCTCAGTTATTAATATATTTTAAGTTAAAATATTTTTAGGTGTCCTTACCTCACTTGTTTATTATAGACTTAGCAAAAAACTGTATATAATACATCTAAAAAGGTGTGGTTTGCCAGTGAGACCAAACTAACCAGTATAACTATCACCACATAGAGGGCAGCTCTCCACCCAGCCAGTGGGTCAGAAATGTCCTCCTAGAACAGAACTTTGGAACCACGCTTCCCCTTTCCCTTCTGAGGACCGTTTAATTTCAACCTATCCACAAAATTATTGAAGACAAGTACATCTTTAAGGTGGAAACTGATAGTTAATATACAAGATGTATCATTTGTTCTCTAAAGCTGGGTATATTCTACTGTAACTAGATGGCCAATTCAATGTTTTCCTCAAATCTAGACTTCCCATTGATAAATCTGATACGCTCCTGAAATAAACCCTCAATTTTGGTCAAAATTGCTCTCTATATTGCCACTAGAACTTTACTTGGGGTTGTACTCTATGCTGAATTCTACCCAACAACTCTTTAGCGGTTTCTTTTCCACAGTCGTTGTGAGTGAAACATATATCCCTCTGGTGCTAAATCGGTTGTGAACAGAGCAGGCTCTGGAGGCATTTGCCTGTATCCAGGTTCTGTTTCCATCAATTACAGCTGTGGGACTTTGGGAAAGTATCTCTATGTTTGAGATTCCTCATTGCTAGTGGAACTGTAAACTGGTGCAAGCACTTTGAAAGCTATTTGGTATTATCCTGTAAAGTTGAATATTTGTGTTCTCTACAACCCAGCAGTTTCTTACCAAATATATATTAAGAGACAGGCACAAGAATGATCACATCTCACAAACATGTCTTGAGACTTAAGATGGGCCAAAATTGAGCATGTTTTCTACTATCCCATTCCTCCACCCTAAATATTTATGGCAGACATTACTAATTGATCCTAGCATTCTTTCCTGCTGAGTCCAGACTTAGCCTCCTCATTCTTTTCAATTCAGCCCCACAGGTAACTACCACTAATAAATTGGAATCTTGAAAGGACACTTTTCTGCCTTCCTGGCCTCAGGATAAGTAGGGCATTGGGACTGAGTGAACTTGGGCTATTTATTAAAAATAGCTTTGACTGTAAGTAGTGGTAAACAGATATTTTCCAAAGATGTATTTCCTTGTTCTTCTTACATCATTCCATCCTGACAGCCAGGCTAGTTTCAGTAAGATTTGCTAGTTATATTTTCCTTTAGAATTTTCGAGCTAAGCTGTATAATTGTTTTAGGGTGAAAAATTATGTTCCTGTCTCCTAAATGTTTTTAACTTCTGTCAAATGATCAGATGTATTTTGCTTTTATAATTCATATTGATTCATTACATAATGCAGCAAATTTTCAACTGTCATTCAATTATTTTATGACATTTTCTCTTTAGATTATTGATACCACCTTTCTGTAAATTGATTTTCCTTATTTTTTTTTATAGTAATCAATGGAAAACAAAAGCCTAACAAGATATGGCAGAGAGGCTATATTAATATTCCATAGATATACACATAGATTCCCAAAATGTGGGAGGAAATTGCCAAAATCAGTAATTTCCTTCTTCCCAAATGTGATACTTCATCTTGAGCTGCAACATATACTGAAGTTCCTTTCAGCAAATAAATTTAGAAGGAGAAGCACTGAGTCACTGAGCAATAATTTTAAATTACCAGAGTAAGGGAATAAGAAAAAATATGGCTTCACATATAACATGAGAATTTTCAGTGTTTCCTGTGACTGATGGTCTGGGCTTTTTATGTATTAGATTTAAGAGATCCTGGTTAATAAGGCATTACTATAGAAACAGTGTAGGTGGCTGAATGTCAATTTAGTTAGAAGATATCTTCTCGAAGAAGGAAAAAATATCCCTATACCTTTAGATTAACTTTGTCACAGAGGCTAAGTTCCTCAACAGATTCTTATTTCAATTTTAAAAAAGCAAGTTTAATGCTTAGGAGACAAATTGGATTAAAATAATGCCCTCGGAGGCAGAGGCATCTGTATTTCATCCCTAGAATAATTCATGGGCAGTGTTTGTTTCCACTGAGGACAGATCCAAGCTGTGAACTGGTTGAGCAAAGACGACAGGCAAAGATGCCAATTAGAAAGTCCTTTCTTTGGGACATCCACCTTTGCTTTTATGAACTTGCACTGTGCTCCCAAAAGCTACTTTTTCAAGTTGAGTAGAATATTTCACAATGAGGTTCACAAGCTCAGGGAAAGGTCTCCATCAGGTTTAGAGGCAGGGGAAAGAAGGAAAGCCAATTTAGCACCTAGGGGAGATTGCACAAAATTCTGAGAATCACAGAGCTCAATGGCTCTGGGAATTAAGCTTCCTCCACCCACTTTGATTGAACTGAATGCGGAAATTATCGAACAATAGCATTAATATCGCACGTAAGTAAAATTTTGCTGAAGATCATTCATAAGCGGCTGCAGCAGTGCATTGAAACGAAACTGCCAGAAATCCAAGCAGGATTCAGAAGAGGACTTGGAACCAGGGATATCATTGCTGATGTCAGATGGATCCTTGCTTAATGCAGAGACTACCAGAAAGATGTTTACCTGTGTTTTATTGACTATGCAAAGGCATTCGACTGTATGGATCATAACAAATTATGGATAACATTTCAAAGAATGGGAATTCCAGAACACTTAATTATGCTCCTAAGGAACCTATACACAGATCAAGAGGGAGTCGTTTGAACAGAACAAGGGGATGCTATGAGGTTTAAAGTCAGGAGAGGTGGTGTGTCAGTGTTGTATCCTTTCACAATACTTATTCAATCTGTATGCTGAGCAAATAATCCGAGAAGCTGGACTATATGAAGGAGAATGGGGCATCAGGATTGGAGAAAGACTCGTTAACAACCTGAGTTATGCAGATGACACAACCTTGCTTGCTGAAAGTGAAGAGGACTCGAATCACTTACTGAAGGAGATCAAAGACCACAGCCTTCAGTATGGATTATACTTCCACCGAAAGAAAACAAAAATCCTCACAACTGGACCAGTAAGCAACATCATGATAAATGGAGAAAAGACTGAAGTTGTCAAGGATTCCATTTTACTTGTATCCACAATCAGCGCCCATGGAAGCAGCAGTCAAGAAATCAAACGGGTGCATTGTACTGGGCAAATCTGCTGCAAAAGACCTCTTTAAATTGTTAAGAAGCAAAGATGTCACCTTGAAGACTAAGGTGTGCCTGACTCAAGCGATTGTGTTTTCAATTACCTCATATGCATGCTCAAGCTGGACAGTGACTAAGGAAGACCAAAGAAGAGATGACACCTTTGAATTATGGTGCTGGCAAAGAATATCGAATATACCATGGACTGCCAAAAGAATGAACATATCTGTCTTAGAAGAAGTACAACCAGAATCATACTTAGAAGTGAGGATGGTGAGACTTTGTCTCACATACTTTGGACGTGTTATCAGGAGGGATCAGTCACTGGAGAAGGACATCATGCTTGGCAAAATAGAGGGTCAGAGAAAAGGAGGAAGACCCTCAATGAGGTGGATTGACATAGTGGCTGCAACAACAGTGGTTGTGAGGATGGTGCAGGACCGGACAGTGTTTCGTTCTGTTGTACATAGGGTCACTATGAGTCAGAACCAACTCGATGGCACCTAACAACTCACTTTGAAGTAGAACAATACTTGAAGTGTTAGTAAAGATGGTGAGTTTGTCTCATCCCTTGATACTTGTACTAGTAGATGTGATCACATTTAATTTTAGTAGTGCTGACTCTAAAGGTATAAAGTGACTTTTGTCCAGTGAGAAACTAGACGAAGAAGTGGTAATGCTTATTGATTCGATGGCAATGCTGAAATTGAAGCACATAAATTTTAATCGTATTCCAAAGGTAACACAGTGGTATAGGGTTATAACCCAGGATTCCTGACTTTTAAACTCATGGTCTACCTAACTAGGATTCTTGATGTCTTATTTCTCTCAATCTTCTTTCTCTCCCCTTCTCTGTCTCCCCTCACCCCATCTCCTATCTCCTGACCTCCTAAAAGGCAGTTTTGTATAAGGGCATGGACCTTGAAATTAGAATGCCTACACTGCCAACCTCTAGCATTGTGGCTATAGGCATGTTCTTTACTATCCTATTGCTACAGGCTCCTCATCTATAACAAGAGGCTACTAATACTTCATATGGTTGTCATGAAGACTAAATAGGTTACTACAGCTAAAATGCTGGCACAGAGTAAAGCCCTCAATAACTTTTAGATATTATTATTTATACCCATAGCCTTTTTTGTGGAGAATTCTTTGCTTTCTCTCCTTCTGGCTTCTTTTCATCCATAGAAGTCATCAATCCTTTCATCTGTGTCTGGTTCCCCCAGCTCAGTCTTGGTTAGGTATTCCTCTTCCTATACCTCTTCTGCCTAATTTTATTATAACTCCTGGTCTGTAATTGCTTATTCGTCTGCAAGGGATCAGACAACTTTGTCCAGAAGGGATGTGCATGATGTTGAGATCACCTGGAGCTAGTAAGAGGAGGTTTTGAAAGGGACAAGACCTGAGGTAAGAAGACTGATAAGGAAGCCATTGCAGCTATCCAGCTAAGGGCCAGGTTAGGAAAATACAGTGGGTATAGAAAGGAGGAAGGAGGGAGAAAAGCTAAATTAGGACGAAGAATCTACAGAACCTGATTTTCAAGGGCGTGAGGGAGAAGGAGTCACAGATGATATTGGGGTTTCTGATCTGGACAAATGGATGGGCCTGGATATACAGACATGGGTGTCAAAGCTATACTGGGGGTAGTGGAAATAATGGGCATAGGTAAGACTGCTCAAGGAGCAGGAGTGTGTAGAGGAAAAGAGAAGGCCAAGGCAGATCTTTGGCAAGCACCAACATTTACAAGTTGAGCAGAGCAAGAAGAATATAAAGAATCTTCTGGAAAAAACCTATGATAGAGAAAGTGAGCAAAAAATACAATGGTGAGGCCCAAGAGGGACCACTACAGAATTATACATTGTACTTTATCAAAGAATTAGATTTTTTAAATATACCTTATGAAATCTTCAAGGAAACAAGAAATGAGTATTTATTAAACCTCTGCAGAGGCTCTAAATTTGTAAGCTTAGAAATGGTAGAAGAAAATTGCCTTGAAATAAATAGATTTATATCAACATAAAACTAAACCTTTTAAATGTTAAAGTCATGAAAACAAAAAGCAAACATCAAACTGAGGAAAATGGTTGCAAATGTTTATAGACAGGAAAATATTGTCTTTAGAAAAAGAGCTTGAACAAAATGTTAAGGAAAAACCACTAAGAATGGAATAGATCAGTGGTAAAGGACCTGATGGGAGAAGTCACAAAAGAGCAAATACGACTAATAAGCATATGAGAAAATGTTGGTTTTCACTAATAGCAAAGTCATGTAATTTAGAATAATGAGGCACTATCTTCCTCTTCCACCACCTGTCTGTCAGTTTGTCATATTGTGGTGGCTTGCATGTTGCTATGATCCTGGAAGCTATGCCACTGGTATTTCAAATACCAGCAGGATCACCCATGGTGCAAAGGTTTCAGTGGAACTTCCAGACTAGGACAGGCTAGGAAGAAAGGCCTGGTGATCTACTTCTGAAAATTAGCCAGTGAAAACCCAGTGGATCACAACAGAATTTGGTCCCACTAGACTAAAGCATGCCAACAATTGATTGTGAAGGTGGTGTGAGTACCAGGCGGCTTCATTCTAATGCACCTGGGGTCATCATGAGTTGGCACCAACTCAACGACAACTGACAACAAAAACATTTTCCTCTTATTAGCAATGAAAAACAGTTTTAAATAATAATAACAAGGATTTGGTGAAAGCAGCATTCCAAATGATTATTAGTGACACTACATACTGGCATAGAGCCCTGGTGGCACAGTGATTAAAGCCTTTGACTGCTAACTGGAAGGTTGGCAGTTCGAAACCACCAGTGGCTCCGTGGGAGAAAGATGTGGCAGCCTGCTTCTGTAAAGCTTTACAGCCTTGGAAATCCTATAGGGTCTCTGTGAGTCAGAATCGACTTGATGGCAGTGGGTTCTATACTAGTATAGACTTTTGGGAAAAATATTTGTTGGATGAATCTGGAACCACAAATTGTTTTTGTACAAAGTTTTTCTAATGTCTCCTAAAAAATCCAAACAATAGAACATATGTACAAGTGTTTTTGTTAAATCACAGAATTACAAGTGATTACAAAAAATTAGAATTTACCAATGAAGCTGCTATTAAATAACATAAAGTGTGTACTATTATGAAGCTGTTATAAGCAAAGGTTATGAAGATCATGTAAGAACACCAAAAAGATTATAATATTTGTGAATTAAAAACAGGATATATATTTAAATGTGCATTGTATATATGGTTACATGTTGTTACTGTTAGGTGCCTTCAAGTCAATTCTGACTCACAGTGACTCACAACAGAAGGAAACACTGCCTAGTCCTGTGCCATCCTCACAATCGTTGTTATACTTGAGCCCGTTGTTGCAGCCACTGTGTAAATCCATCTTGTTGAGGGTCTTCCTCTTTTCACTGACCCTCTACTTTACCAAGCATGATGTCCTTCTCCAGGGACTGATCCCTCCTGATAACATGTCCAAAGTATGTGAGACATAGTCTCGCCATCCTTGCTTCTAAGGAGCACTCTGGTTATACTTCTTCTAAGACAGATTCATAGCTACATAGGATACAAATATGAAAAACAAAGATCTACAGTAAAATGTTGACAATGATTGTGTTAGTATGGTCAGCTTAAGCATGATATTTTCTCCTCTAGTTCCCCCAATTTCTGCTCTCTTGTTAGATTGCGTGTACAATTAAAACTAATATGATTGATCATTGAATAGTTATTGGGTCTTTATTTATTTTTCTCTTTTTCAGAGTAAATGAAACCATCTTCTTCAGTCTTTGGTAAGATATGCTTTTCTAACATGAAAACTGTCTTGATTAAAATTATCTGCAAGTCAAGTAAAATCATTTTTATGCTAATATTTATTATTAACAGATTTCCTAATGGCTCTTTTTAAAAAGTGATGATGACAATAATGTTGATGTGATGATGTTACAGTAAGCTTGGATGAAAGTTTACAACTTTGAAGTTTTTTATGTGTTATCTCATTTGATCTTTAATAAAATTGCATGAGATCAGTAGGATTACTATCCTCATGTATATATAAAAAAAAAAAAACAAAAAAAACCTAAACCCATTGCTGTTGAGTCGATTCTGACTCATAGCGACCCTTAGGACAGAGTAGAACTGCCCCATAGGGTTTCCAAGGAGCACCTGGTGGATTCAAACTGCCCACCTTTTGGTTAGCAGCCGTAGCTCTTAACCACCAGGGTTTCCAGTGTATAGTGAGGTTTTATTACATAATTTTAGAAAACGATATATATATTATATATCTTATATATTCTATACTCACTATGTGGCTTTGGGCAAGTTAACCTCTGGAGATATCTCTTTCTAAAAATGAAGGTAATAGCATATCCTTTAACATTTGTAAAATTAAGCTAAAGCATATGGTATTGTGCCTGTAGATAGTAGAAACTCAATATACATTGATTCCAATCCTCTAAATAGAAGTGTGACCCTAAAGAGGGTTGGTCAATCAAGTTGAATAAAAAACTGTTGTTATTGCCTCACAAATGAATAAGCATCATGATCTTTTGGAGCTCTGCTGTTGTTTTTGTCAGGTGCTGTCTAGTTGGTTCCAACTTACAGTGACCTTATTTACAACAGAATGAAACACTGCCCAGTCCTATGCCATCCTCACAACCTTTGCTATGTTTGAGCCCATAGCTGTAGCCACTGTGTCAATCCATCTTGTTAAGGGTCTTCCCTTTTTTTGCTGACCCTCTGAATTTAGAGAGCACATCTCAAGAATAGATTTTTTGGAGCTTGAGGGTTAGAATTTCTGGCCTGCCACCCTGGATGTTCTCAGGGCTTCCCTCGGGAGTTCTATTAAGTGGCTCAAGATATTCCACTATTGAGAAAGAAGCTTTTTATCAATTTACTAAAATGTCAAATGAAAGCAGTGGAAGATCCATTCCCAGTCTTCAGTTTTTTCTCCTGCATTTTCCCTAAACGTTTGTCACTAGCTATCCCTGGTTATCACTTGCTAGGGTAATATGATATCTAATTTAGCATGCCACTATATTTTTGATATTTTGGGTTTTATGGAGCACCATTCCATATCCTTCCTCAAAGAAGTCTATGACTCCTGGGTGTTCTGCCTCCTGAACATGTGTAGGAACTAATGGTCTAGGCCAGTGTTTTCAGGGTTTGCAATGTGTCTTGTTGTTGTTGTTAGGTGCTGTCCAGTTGGTTCCAACTCATAGCAACCCTGTGTACAATAGCATGAAACACTGCCTGGTCCTGCACCATCCTCACGATCATTGCTGTGTTTGAGCCCATTGTTGCAGCCACTGTGTCAGTCCATCTCGTTGAGGGTCTTCCTCATTTTCACTGACCCTCTTCTTTACCAAACATGATGTCCTTGTCCAAGGACAGGTCCGTCCTGACAACATGTCCAAAGTATGTGAGACGAAATCTCGCCATCCTTGCTTCTAAGGAGCATTCTAGTTGTACTGCTTCCAAGACAGATTTGTTTGTTCTTCTGGCAGTCCATGGTATGTTCAATATTCTTTGCCAACACCATAATTCAAAGTCATCCGTTCTTATTCAGTCTTCCTTATTTATTGTCCATCTTTTGCATACATATGATGTGATTGAAAATACTACAGCTTGGGTCAGGCACATCTTAGTCCTCAAAGTGACATCTTTGCTTTTTAACACTTTAAAGAGGCCTTTTGCAGCAGATTTGTCCAATGCAATATATCGTTTGATTTCTTGACTGCTGCTTCCATGGGCGTTGATTGTGGATCCAAGTAAAATGAAATCCTTGACAACTTCAATCTTTAATCCATTTATTGTGATATTATCAACATGTTTTAGTAAAGATTAATTTTTTATGTATATAAGAATTACTCCCAGTTTCTCTCAAATACCACGTTCTAAACAAAGGACTAATTTTCTCTTGAAACATGTGAGTCAGGAATTTTTTGATAATTAAAAAAATCAACATAAATGGATACATCTTGGAATCCAACGAGTATTTGGTGAAAGCAGCCTTCCTAATGATTATTGGTGACACTATATATTGGTATGGACTTTTGGGAAAAATATTTATTGGATGAATCTGGAACCACAAGTTGTTCTTGTACAAAGTATAAAGCACTATGTAGTGTAAGGCATTATTACACATTTTTGCTGATGTGTTGTATTATCTTTTTTTCTAGCTTCTATATCTATGTGTTTTATCTCCCTTATTAAACTAAATCCGTGAAAGGTAGAGATTATAGCTGCCACCCACTGGGAGAACCCTCATAGTGCTGAGCACAGTTTTATGCACAAGTCTAGATACCTGGAGAGCTAAGACTTATTTTCGTATTTTGACTTCACTGCAGTTTTGAATATATGACCAAAGGATAATTTCTCAGTTACTTTGTCTGTCGGAGTCTCAGTTTCCTTATCTATAAAATGGATTTGATAATACCGTACTCAGAGTTTCTGTAAGGATTAAATGCGATGAGGCACCTGTCAGGTGGGAGTCCCTCAGTAAATGTTAGATTTCTTCTCCTTCTCATTTTATAGAACTTTGTTTATAAACAAAAACAAAATAGCTTATATTTATTTGGATTTACCACACCCCTAAGGTATATTCTATCTTACCAAATAGTAGGATATACGTTTACCAGTTTACCACTTCCTGTCGAGTCGATTCCAACTCATGGCAACCCCATGTGATTCAGAGTAGAACTGTGCTTCATAGGATTTTCATGGCTGTGATCTTTAAGAAGCAGATCATCAAGCCTTTCTTCCAGGGTGTCTCTGGGTTTGTTCCAACCACCAACCTTTCGGTTAGTAGCTGCACACTTACTGTTTGTGCCACCCAGGGACTCCAAATATACTTTTGGGATGCATTAAATCCAAATAAAGTTATTGGATTAAAAAAAATTTTTTTCTCCCTCTGCTATTTGATAGTTTGGTAAAGTAGAATGTCAGCAAAAATGAGGGAAACCCTGCATGAGATGGATTAACACAAGAGCCCAAAGAGTGGGTTCCAACATAACAATGATAATGAAGATGGTGCAGGACCAGGAAACATTTCATTCTGTTTTGTGTATAAGTTCACCATGAGTTGGAGCCAACTCAACAGCAACTAACGACAACAACAAAGTATATTCACTCTATTCACATGGCAATAACTTCTCAAAAAATGCTACACTACTGAATTGCTGCTCTTACTTTGGATCAGTATTTAATGAATCACAGCAGACTCTACCCTACTGATTTCACAGAAATTAAAAGGCTTTTTATCTTCCAGGTCTAAAATCAGGGAAATGTGTTCTTAGCTATTAATAACATGTGATCATTAGCAAATCTGTACCCCAGCTTGAGGTCTTGTTTATAGATATTGCAGGTGATAGCTCCCAAACTCATTACAAATCCATGAGTCATTTGGTTAATTCCTTTACTAATAATGCTAAATTACCCTGCATAATGAGACATCTGTCAAGAGTAAGAATAAGATTCTGATAGGGTCTGGACAATTGACCAACTCTCCATAGGGGCTGTTAGGGAGCACTAACAGACAGTGAGCCAAAACTGCTATGACATCTAATCCATCAAATGTGATTTTTATATGATATAATCCATTACTCATTTTTCTCTTATTGGGTGAAGTCTTTCCATGACCCTATCTTTTTCTCCTCTAAAACACTTAAGTCCAACTTGCTGACTTTGGAGTATTTTATACCTAATTTTTGAGTTGGCACAATGTTGACCAAAAAGCCCACTGCCTCACAGTTTTTCCTTCAGCTAGGTTTGAAATTCACAATATTCAAAGCACTCTTTTAGATCAGATTTTATGATGCAACTGGTACATGAACTCTTTTGATTCTCTAAAATACCCTCGTGATATTGGATTGTTGCGATCTGGGTGGGGAAAGGGCCCTGTTCATATTTTGAGATGAAGACTCATATTTGACCATTTGAGTTTGACTTTCAAAAGCCCTAATGAAATTTTTCAGTTATTTTCTATCCCTAACTAGTTTTCCTCTAATACTACTAGGATATACAGCTCACTAGGTTTTATAAGGGCAGATATCTTTGTGTACATTTTGTTTAGGTGTGTAGAAAAGTGCCCGCCACATGTTAGGCACTTGATGAATAATCGTTGAAGGAACCAAACCAAAAACCAAACCCGTTGCTGTCAAGTCGATTCTGATTCATAGTGATCCTACAGGACAGAGCAGAACTGCCCCATAGGGTTTCCTGCTGGATTCAAAATGCCTGCCTTTTTGGTTAGAAGCCAGTGCTTAACCACTGCATCACCAGGGCTCTGTTGAAGGAACAGGGTCCCAAAATAAAAGAGAGGTGAAGCTTCTTTTACAGGCTGGTTATTCTTTCCTCTGTGCTTCCTTTTTACTCAGACAATAGACTTTAAAAAAAGAGAAAAACATATAAGGGAGAGGAGAGAGGGCATAGGACCCTTTCTTTGTGCTCATGACTTGAAGGAAGGAATCTCTTCTGCAGATGACATGGAAAGTTAGGAATAGTTCATTGCAGCTCACAGGAAGAGGTACTTTCCATGGAAGTCTGTGAAGCTGCTTCATTTGCGGTTGTTATCCCTTCAGTTGGGTGTAGTCTGATGTGTGGACTAATCGTGAATCCCCAGTTGTGGTAATGTCCTCTCTTCAACTGTCTGAGGCCTCCCCACTTCTTTTCTCTGGTCTCTGGGCCTCCCTGAAGAGGCGTAACTAGGGTATAGCAGGTATTTCACGGGCCCTGGGTGCTTGGCACCACTGAGCAGTTTCTATTAACCCTGTACTGCCGCAGTCCATCTACGGAAAATGGCGCCTATGGCAAGCACTGAAATTGCACCCCAATCCCAACATCTGACATCCCTCTTTCAGGTAACTTCACCATGATATCAGCTCAAAAATACAAGTTAAGATCATGTTAATCTTTTAATTAACACGTTACTGTGCTTGAGGAAGGACGTTGGGCAGTACTGAGTTAATAGAAACTGCTCAGTGGTGCCATGTGCCAGGGCTGGTGTAATACATGAGATACACCACTACTTAGGAATATAGATCATTTTCTCTCTGGGAATTTTTCTCAGCCCTCATAGCTTAATAAATATTTGACTAAAGTGAATAATTTTCTCCTACGTTAAATTCCATAGTGTACAAAGACAAAGCATGGTTTATGTTTTAAAGGCATTTACAGAACACTGATTTTATTCAATAGGGCATTGGTGGTTCAGTGGTAGAATTCTCACCTTCTACATGGGATACCCTGCTTCGATTCCCAGCCAGTGCGCCTCATACACAGCCACCACCTGTCTGTCAGTGGAGGCTTGCTATGATGCTGAACAGGTTTCAGCGGAGCTTCAGGACTAAGATGGACTAGGTTAGAAAGGCCTAGAAATCTACTTCTGAAAATCACCCAGTTAATACTCTGTGGATCACAATGATCTGATCCCAAATTGATCATGGAGATGGTGCAGGACCAGGTAGCGTTTTGTTCTGTTGTGCATGGGGTTACCATGAGTTGGAAGCCGACTCGATGGTAGCTAACAACGACAGCCATATTGAGTTTTTACTTGCTTAAATTTTCATAAATATCAACCCCACATTTATAAACACTATGTCCCAAGCACCTTAGAGTTGGAAGCAGAGTCACTTCAAAGAATTGCATGGATGAAAGATGGAGAGCTTGCAGCAAATTGAAGAATTTGTCCTAAGAGCTTCTCTATCACACGGGGTAACTTTAGTAAGCAACATCTTGAGACAAAGTTTCCTTACCTACATAAAAGAAGCAATAATAATCCTGTTGAATAAATGTTAGTTGGATGAATGAAAAATTGATTGTGTGAATGACAATAAACATTAGTGTATTAGTAACTCATCATATATGCTTTTGTTCTGGGAAGTGCATTGTAGGGTGAGAGCTCAATAGTTTGAGACAGAACGTGTGGGGCTCAGTCTTGGCGCTGTTCCTGACTCATTCTATGAATGTGGTGGGCACTTTGGTTGCTACCCAACTATCTATTACTTGTTTCTCTTGCCACGGATCTCTAATTTATCTTGGGGAAACTCAAATTTCCTTATTCTAAGACATGCGGTTTGGGTGCAATTAATCCCAGCTTCAAGGGGACTCCCATGGGGTTGCTGGGAAGGTTAATGAGCAAAGCACATACAACAATGTCTGGCACTTAATAAGTGCTTCTTATTGTTGCTGTTATATAAACATAAATTTTCTTCGTTTATGAATAATTTCTGCAAGATACTGCAAATTACAAATTATTGGAGTAAATGACAGTATTAGTTTCCTCGGGCTGCCATGACAAAGTTTCACAAATTGAGTGGCTGAAAACAACAGAGCTTTATTGCTTCGCAGTTTTGGAGGCTAGAAGTCTGAAATCAAGGTGTCAGCGGAGCCATGCTTTCTCTCAAGGTTCCAGGGGAAGATCATTCCTGTCTCTTCCTAGCTTTTGTTGGTTTCCAGCCATTAGCATTCTTCGGCATGAAAATGTATCAGTTCAATTTCTGCCTCTCTTGTCACGTGGTGTCTTCCATCAGTATCTGTGTCTCTTCTCCTTTTATAAGACGCCACTCAGATTGGATCAGGACCCATCCTACTTTAGTATGACTTCATGTTAACTAATAACTTTTTCAAAGACTCTGTTTCTAAACAAGGTCACATCTCAGTCTTTTTCATGACACAATTCAATTCATAACAATGACATTCTTCCATTTTATCTTAAACTTCACAGTCCCTTTTCTCATTTAGGAAATCATTCAAACAACCAGCCAATCAGTTTTTATGATGCAGCTGGTACATGTACCACATTATTTATAGTAGCGTACCAAGACAGACAACATAGTTTATGTTTTCATGAAACTTAAAAAACACTCGTATGACTAGGGATTTGACTCACTGAAAGGATATGAGGCCAAGGCCACCATACCTGGTGCAAATGAATAAAATGTTTATAGATGAGTTGGAAAGATGTCTTAGACAAAATGACCATTGTCTTAGTCATCTATGCTGCTATAACAGAAATACCACAAGTGGATGGCTTTAACACAGAGAAATTTATTCTTTCACAGTCTAGTGGGCTACAAGTCCAAATTCAGGATGCCAGCTCCAAGGGAAGGCTTTCTCTCTCTGTCAGCTCTGGAAGAAGGTCCTTGTCATCAATCTTCCTTGGTCTAGGAGCTTCTCTGTGCGGGAACCCTGGGTCCCAGGGACGCGCTCTGCTCCTGGCGCTGCTTTCTTGGTGATATGAGGTCCCCTACTCTCTGCTCACTTGCCTTTCCTTTTATCTCTTGTAAGATAAAAGATGGTGCAGATAACACACCAGGGAAACTCCTTTTACATTTGATCAGGGATGTGACCTTAGTAAGGATGTTACAATCCCACTCTAATCCTCTTTAACTTAATCTAATCTTGCCTCTTTAACCACAGGCAGAGATTAGGATTTACAACACATAGAAAAATTACAATCACAAAATGGAGGCCAGCCACACAGTACTGGGAATCATGGCCCAACCGAGTTGACACATATTTTTGGGGGATACAATTTAACCCATGACAGCCATTTTACTCATTCATGATTTAATTGCACATAACTAGAAGATTTGATAAATCAGATAGTTTGTAGTTATCTTTCTATATTCTAGTGGCTAGTATTGAGGGTGATAACAGGAAGGAGGGAAATTTGATATCTGAGTTCAGCTGCTAGAGGGATATTTTTAACTTGAGACGCATAAGAACAACCAAATCTCACTGTTTTTAGTTCCATTATATACTCTTACAAAAGCTTTCCTCGACCCCTGTGGGAAAATCTATGATTTTTAATTTTATTTTATGAGATCACATGAAAAACCAATAGCGTGCTTGGCTTCCTAATCATAGCTGCACATTTGAGAGGGGCAGACTTTTTGAATTGAATGTATCTTATAAGTGAAGGCGGTATCTAATCTTACACCCTAGTACTCTCTCTTTATTCCCCATTGTTCTGTGTAAATTACTGGAGAAAATTCTAGTGATAACGGGCATGTATAAACACCCCGTGATACTGAGGCAATATTTTTAAAAATGTATGAACTGGGGATTGATGAAATGTATAAATCTTGGAATATTTTCAAGTTCTGAGATTCTCACAATAAATACTATGGATATTTGTTTTCTCTGCTTGGAAGGACCTCTTCTCCCCTACTTTGTTCCTTACAAGGCCTTCCTCAATCCTTTAGGACCCAGCACACATGTTCCCTGATCTTCTACCATCCTCTCTGCACTCCGTACTTAGATTATTTCCTCCTTAGGACTATACCATATTTTTACCCAAAAAATGCACACCTTTTGCTTTTGTTTGCTGGCCTCCCCCTATGAGGTATTTTCATAAGGGCACTATGCTATTTTTTTTTTTTTTTTTTTTACAGTAACATGTGGAAAAGGATTGGCATGGCAGAGCTTGTGAGGGTGCCTCCCTGGGGGGAGGGCATGGCCTGCAAACAAACACAGAAGGTGAGCATTTTTGGGGCAAAAAAACTGTAGCTGTGTAAGTATCACTGTTATTACTCTTGTCTCATTGAACTGTAGATACTTGGTAATCTGTCTAGATTTGTTTCTAGGTTGTGAGCTCTTGGGAAGTGGAGTTGGTACCTCACTCAACATAATTGTGGCTATCACATAAAGTAAGTTGCATATTCCAGTAAATATTTGTAGATTGATGAATAAATGTTGTTGTTGTTAGGTGCCCTCAAGATGGTTCTGACTCATAGCAACCCTATATACAACAGAAGGAAATACTACTTGGTTTTGCGCCATTCTCATAGTTGTTATGTTTGAGCCCGTTGGTGTAGGCACTGTGTCAATTGATCTCATTGAGGGTCTTCTTCTTTTTCACTGACCCTCTACTTTACCAAGCATGATGTCCTTGTCCAGGGACTGGTCCCTCCTGATAACATGTCCAAAGTATGTGAGACAAAGTCTCGCCATCTTCCCCTCTGAGGAGAATTCTGGCTGTACTTCTTCCAAGACAGATTTGTTCATTCTTCTGGAAATCCATGGCAAGCGATAGTAATTTTCCACCTTACTTGCAGTGGTCAACCCACTCCCTTAACTCCCAGTTTATTTCAGACCCACCTTGCTTATAGATTAGTGGGGTGTTTCAGTGATATGATATAATTTATAAAATGCTTTTCCTGTTGGAATTTTCCTACTTCATGTACAAAGTTTAGCACAGGACATAAAAAGATACTCAATATCATCATTTCTTAGGAAAATGCATAATGAAATACCACTTCACATCCACTAAACCAAAAAAAACCAAACCCCTTGCTGTCAAGTCAATTCCAACTCATAGCGACCCTGTAGGACAGAGTAGAAATGCCCTATAGAGTTTTCAAGGAGCTGCTGGTGGATTCAAACTACTGATGTTTTGGTTAGCAGCAGAACGCTTAACCACTGGCCACCAGGGCTCAGATAATAACAAGGCAGGGCTTTGGGGAAATTGGAACCCTCAATTACTGCTGATGGAATTGTAAAATAGTGAAGCTACTGTGGAAAACAGTCTGGCAGTTCCTCAAAAACTTGCACAGTTACCTTATGACCCAGAAATCCCACTACTAGGTATATATCCAAGAAGTTTTATGTCTAAATAAAAACTTTTAGACAAATGTACATAGTCCATAAATGAGAAGTAGGTATATATTCAATATTCTTCACCAACACCATAATTCAAAGGCATTAGTTCTTCTTCAGTCTTCCTTATTCATTGTCCAGCTTTTGCGTGCGCATGAGGTAATTGAAAATACCATGGCTTAGGTCAAGTACACCTTAGTCCTCAAAGTGACATCTTTGCTTTTGAATACTTTAAAGAAGTCTTTTGCAACAGGTTTGCCCAGTGCAACATGTCTTTTGATTTCTTGGTTGTTGTCACCATAGGTGTTGTCATGGATTGAATTGTGTCCCCCCAAAATGTGTGTATCAATTTGGCTGGGCCATGATTTCCAGTATTGTGAGATTGTCCACCATTTTGTCATCTGATGTGATTTTCCTATGTGTTGTAAATCCTGCCTCTATGATGTTAATGAGGGGGAATGGGCGGCAGTTGTATTGATGAGACAGGACTCAATCTACAAGATTGGATTGTGTCTTGAGCTGGTTTCTTTCAGGATATAAAAGAGAGAGGCAAGCGGAGAGACGGGAGGACCTTATACTACCAAGAAAGCAGTGCGGGGAGCAGAGCACATCCTTTGGACCCAGGGTTCCTGTGTGGAGAAGCTCCTAGTCCTGGGGAAGTTTGATGAGAAGGACCTTCCTCTGGAGCCAACAGAGAGAGAAAGCCTTCCCCTGGAGCTAATGCCCTAAATTTGGACTTATAGACTACTTTACAGTGAGGAAATAAATTTCTCTTTATTAAAGCCATCCAGTTGTGTATTTCTGTTATGGCAGCACTAGATAACTAAGACAGGCACTGATTGTGGATCCAAGTAAAATGAAATCCTTGACAACTTCAATATTTTCTCTGTTTATCATGATGTTGATTATTGGTCCTGTTGTGAGGATTTTCGTTTTCTTTATGTTGAAGTGTAATCCATACTGAAGGCTGAAGTCTTTGATCTTCATCAGTAAGTGCTTCAAGTCCTCTTCACTTTCAGCAAGCAAGGTTGTGTCATCTGCATATCACAGGTTGTTAATGAGTCTTCCTCCAATCCTGATGTCACATTCTGCTTCATATATTCCAGCTCCTCAGATTATTTGCTCAACATACACAGTGAATAAGTATGATGAAAGGATGCAACCTTGACACACACCATTCCTGATTTTAAACCTTTGCTTTACCAAGCACGATGTCCTTCTCCAGGGACTGGTTCCTCCTGATAACATGTCCAAAGTACGTGAGATGAAGACTCATTATTCTTGCTTCTAAGAAGCATTCTAGCTGTACTTCTTCAAAGACAGATTTGTTGTTTCTTCTTGCAGTTCATGGTATATTCAATATTCTTTGTCAGCATTGTAATTCAAAGGCATCAGTTCTTCTTCGGTCTTCCATATTCATTGTCCAGCTTGAATAAGGAAATATGACTGGGGAAGAGCTGCCTTCTCCAAGTACAGTCAACTTAATGACATGGATGGACCTTCATTTCAGGACCTCCGTTTGCTGATGTGACACGACTCAAATGAGAAGAAACATCTGCAAATATCCATTAATAATCAGAACTTGGAATGTACGAAATATGAACCCAGGAAAATTGTAAGTTGTCAAAAATGAAATGTAACTCTTGAAGATAGATATCGTAGGCATCAGTGAGATGAAATGGACTGGTATTGGCCATTTCAAATTGGACAATCATATGGTCTTCTATGCCAGGAATGACAAATTGAAGAGGAACAGCATCATGCTCATTGTCGAAAAGAACATGTCAAGATCTATCCTGAAGTACAAAGCTGTCAGTGAAAGGATAATATCCATACGCCTATAAGGAAGACCAGTTAATATGATTGTTATTCGAATTTATGCACCAACCACTAAGGCTAAAGAAGAAGAAACTAAATACCCACTTCTGCAGTCTGAAATTTATCAAGCATGCAGTCATGGATTGAATTGTGTCACCCAAAAAATGTGTGTAGCAACTTGGCTAGGTCATGATTTCCAGTATTGTATGATTATGTAATCTGATGTGATTTCCTTATGTGTTGTAAATTCTGTCACTGTGATGAGGTTATACTGATGAGTTTGATAAGATTAGATAATGTCTTAATGCAATCTCTTTTGAGATATAAAAGAGAGAAGCGAGCAGAGACACACATGGAAACCTCATACCACCAAGAAAGCGGTGCCGAGAGCAGAGCACGTCCTTTGGACCTGAGGTTCCTGCGCTGAGATGCTCCCAGACCAAGGAAAGACTGATGCATTACAAGGACCTTTTTGCAGAGCCGACAGAGAGAGAAAGCCTTCTCCTGGAGCTGATGCCCTGCCCTGAATTTGGACTTGTAGCCTACTGGACTGTGAGAGAATACATTTCTCTTGTTAAAAGCCATCCACTTGTGGTACATCTGTTAGAGCAGCACTAGATGACTAAGACACATGCAAAATAATTACTGATGATTGAAATGCGAAAGTTGGAAATGAAGAAGGATCAGTAGTTGGAAAATATGGCCTTAAATAAACGACATTGGAGATCGCATGACAGAATTTTACAAGGCCAGTGACCTGTTTATTCATTGAATAAATAACTACTGCCCCTTGTAATACATGATCAGGCTTCAGGCTTCCATGGAAATTAGACAGTGTGTGTCTGGAGGCTCAGGGATGTTAAAAAGTTTATGAGGACTGGAATTAGTGGTTTGGTGGATGGACTCAATCCTTCTGCTAATCTTGTTGGGGAAATCCGTGATTTTGTGATACTGTCCCAAAATTCAGGACAGCAGATCCATATTGAGTTATACAAAAGTAAAAGGTATGTATATATTTTGTAATAAAGTAATATTTACTATTATATAAAATGTCCTCCTTAAGGCTGTATTTGAAATTCTATTTTGTGAGGTACTAGCTCTTTACCAAAAGCATGTTGGTTTGAACACATCAGTTGCTCCATGGGAGAAAAGACCTAGCAATTGTTCCCGTAAAGATTACAGCCTAGAAAACCCTATAGGACAGTTCTAGTCTGTCATATAGAGTCACTATGAGTCGGAATTGACTCAATGGCAAACAAAAACAACAGCTCTTTAAAAACAATCTGCATTTAGACACTACTTGAAAAGGCCCAATTTTTTTTCATAATTGTAGTTCTGTGGCTACTGCCCAACCTCCTTTCCCTTATCTTCCTCTACATTAGAGAGTAGGAAGCTGAATCATCTTCCCAGATCTCCATGAAGATAATGTTGGCCATAACACACATTTCTAACCAATATGATGAATGAAAAAATCTCCAAGGAGGGTTTCTTTTCTCAAATAAAAGACAAAACCTCACCTCTTCTTCCTGCTTGGAGCATCAACATGATACCTATAGGAGCAGGAGCCATGTGATACTATGAGGACTAATGCCACAACAAGAGATGGTGAGGTATGAAGATGGAAGGAGACTGGATCCTGGAAGACATCACTGAAGTATCCTGCCAGTCCTCGATTGCCTTTCTTGGGCCTTCTTATGTAAAGCAAGTAGGCCTCTCACTTGTTTAAGTCATTGCAGTGGAGTTTTTCTATTCCTTGCAGCCAAATGCAAATACAACTGATACAATATGTCGCAATAGAATAGGCTGGTTTATGCTGTAGGAAATGAACAACCAGGAAATCTCAGTATCCCCTGGGTGACACAAATGGCTTATGCTTGACTGCTAACTTAAAGGTTGGCAATTGCCACCCACCCAGTGGCACTACAGAAGAAAGGCCTGGCAATTTGCTTCTGTAAAGATTACAGCCAAGAAAAACCTATGGAGCATTTCTACTCTGTAACACCGGGTTGCCATGAGTCAATGGCAATGGGTTTGTTTTTTCTTTTTTGACATTTGGAAGAAATTTATTTTTTGTTCATGTTGTGGTTTTGGGTGACTGTCTAGGGCAGCTGATATCCTGTGTTGTTAGCTCATTGTTCCAGGATGCTGAGATTTTATTACAATTCCGTCTCAACACAGTGTCCCATGATCACCACAAGGGAGGGATGTGCAATTAAATGCTCTGGCCAGAAGTGACACATTTCATGTATGCACACATTGTCAAAGCAAATCACCTGGCCAGGCCTTACTTCAAGAGTGAAGGCAAGAAAAATCTCCTCATGTACCTGGAATGAGGAGGCCTGGAAATATTGGTGGGCAGCACTAATGTCTATCCCATCAGAGAGCTGCATTGTCAGTTGAAAAAGTAAAGGATGCCATTATTGAAACAATGACCAGGCAAGGATGTTAAGATGGTTTAATCAAAATAAGTGTGCTAAAATCAAAATCTTCCAGTTCTAGTATAGTAAATAATACACCCCATTATGTTTCCTATGTCATATTGTTTCAGAGTGAAGATTTGTTTCTAATTGGCATGGAAGCAGGTGTGATCAACACAATAGATACAAGATACAGAGGAGCTTGGAGACGTTCTCATTCACTCACTACTTATTTTCTGTGAGTGCTGATTTTTCTCCTCCAAACTTTGAATAGCTGTGATTCTAAAGATGAAATAGGAGGAAATGCTGCTGATCTGTAATTGCTCAGGACACTTTCCAGCAGCCCTCTCAGCAGGCCGTCTGTGTAACTTGTTTTCTTGTCATTGTAACTCCAGTAAAGTGATTTCAAAAAGTCTCTGGGAGTTGGTAAATAGAATTGAGTTGAACTGTGACTCAGAACACCAGGCTTTCACGTGGACTCAATGCAGAAGTTGTTGGCACACTAGAGGGTAAATGGCTCAAACTGTGGGAGTATCAGCTAATAAAACGTGCCTGTCTATATATAGGGCTCTATTGAGTTTCCATGGACATTCAGTGAGTGTAATAAGGAAGTGAGGAAATGTGTGGGGAAAAAAGAATAGCCCTATGACAGGATGGGGTCCACCACTGAGTACAATTTTTTATATTGTAATGATCTTTGAAGTCAGACGCACAGGCCTTTTATTCTAGCCTTGACACTGGGTGGCTTAGTCACATCCTCTCCTTAGAACCTCAGTTTCCTCCTCTGTGCAATGGGGATGACACCATCTATCTCACAAGATTTCTGGGAGGATAAAGAGATAAGTGTAAGGAGGTGGAGATTGATCAGTGCTCACTTCTGTTCTTTATGGGTTTCTTCCTTCTCAATAGAGAGAATAGCTTTGAGGTAAGTTTATCTCAGGATCAAAGTATCCCTTTTAAAGTTCTTTCTTGAGAGTTCCTCTTTTAAAATTACTTTATGAAGCTTTAAAAATAGTTTACTACAATATTTCAGATTTAAAAAGGAAAAACCAGTTGCTTTCTTCTTAGAGTCCCTTTGTTATTGTAGTTAGTAGCCATCAAGTTAGCTCTGACTCATGGTGACCTCATGTAAAACCAAAAGAAACATTGCCCAGTACTATGCCATCTACAATCGTTGATATGCTCAAATCCGTTTATGGAGCCACTGTGTATTTTGAGTGCCTTACAAGCTAGGGGCTCATCTTCCAGTACAATATTGAACGATATTCTGTTGTAATCCATAGGGTTTTCACTGGCTAATTTTTAGAAGTAAATCACCAGGCCTTTTGTCCTAGTCTTAGTCTAGAAGCTCCGCTGAAACCTGCCCACCTGAGTAACCGTGCTGATATTTGAAATACCAGTGGCAGAGCTTCCAGCATCATAGCAACACACAAGCCACCACTGCATGACACACGGACGGACAGGTGGTGGCAGAAGTCCTTAGACAACTGTGTGATAAAGATTAACATTTGAATAAGTTTTCCTTTTTTTGGGAGGGGGAGGGGGAGTCTAAATTCAGGGTTAGAATGCAGAGAGAAGATGTTCCGATTACGCTTTGGACTTGCTCTGTCTAGAGGCTATGGTCAGTGGTGTCAAGGAAGAGCTGTGAAATCAGGGAGAGGCAGAGACACCGGAGATATGCTGAAGAAAAACTGTTGGCTAGGTGGACAGATACCAGCAGGGATGATTCCTTGAATACCTTAGATGGTGGTTGTGATGGGTTCTGTCCACATCCAAATGCAATAGCATGTATTGGGCTAGGCAGATTAGGTTCAAGATGTGGCCTTAGAAAGGCAAGAATACAGAGAGAAAGAAGAGTTAGAGGATGATACAGGATGACAACAATGATAGCGATTATAGCTAATAAATAATGAGCTACAGAATGATAACATGCTGATGATAATAAAAAGTGGTTAGCATTTTTTTAGGACTGACAGGTTGGGTATTATGCTATGTGTTTTATAACTGCTGTCTCATTTAATCTTCAAAATAATCCTATGTGGCAGGTCCTATTATTATCTCCACTTTACAGACAAGGAAACTGCTGTTCCTTAAGCTTAAGTAAATTCCCCAAGAAAGTAAATGGTCAAATCAGGATTAAATGCAGCTCTGCTTTGGTTAAAAATTGTTTCCTTCCCCTACTTTGCTATACTGTCTCCGTGTTAATGAAGTTTCAAGAGCCTTTTGGCTTCTTAAAAGAGCTGCAGAGAGCAGAGATGAGACAGCAAAGGAGTGAAGCTGGAGCAATTAATAGGAAGGCATAGGGACTGAAAGACTTTAACTAGAATATGTAAGGAAGGTAGGTCAGTGGTGGTTCAGTTTTAGAATTCTTGACTCCCATGTGGAAGACTTGGGTTTGATTCCTGGCCAGTGCACCTCAAACTCAGCCACCACAAAGTCAGTGGAGGCTTTCGTGTCACTATGATGCTCAACAGGTTTCAGTGGCACTTCCAGACTAAGACAGACTAGGAAGAAAGGCCTGACACTCTACTTCTGAAAATCAGTCAGTGAAAACTCTGTGGATCACAATGGTCCAATCCTGTTGTGCATGTGATCGTCATGAGTTGGGGACCTACCTCATAACAGCTAACAACAACAATGTACCAAATTAAAAAAAAAAAAAAAAGCCAAACCCATTGCCTTCAAGTCAATTCCGACTCATAGCAACCCTATAGCACAGAGTAGAACTGCCCCATAGGGTTTCCAAGGAGCAGCTGGTGGATTCAAACTGCCAACTTTTTGGTTAGCAGCCATAGCTCTTAACTACTGAGCCACCAGGGCTCCATGTAAGGAAGGTAGAATTGCCCTGTGGCTGTCTCTGGTTTAACCCATTGACATGGAAGCATCTTTGATTCTTCCCTGGTCCTGAATTCTCTGCCTTCTGTTTAGCTACCCTGCTTGACCATGGATTCCATTACTACACACAGTGTAACAAATGGAGCTTCCACTCTCTTGGATGCTTGTAAATGTGATTTAAAAAGTGATGAATTCTGAGATCAGGAGTTGACAATATTTGAGAAATATGATGTCAAAGTTGTTTTCTTCCTATCCTCTTGAAATATATGGTGCTGACAGAAAATAAGTATAATGCCTTAAAGCTGGTAACCATTCTGCTTTATGCTGGAGTAATCTCATAGTCAATGGACAAAAATGCAGCAACCAAATGTAATTTCGCAGAAACCCAAGGCTTTTACATGTATGCTTTATTTTTTAAACATCATGATTCTTAACATCACCGCTCAATTTTTAGAATCTCTACTTTTCTGTCTCACCCACTGCCTTCATATACCACGGCTGTTCCCATGTTTCTTACTTCAAAAGTCTCTGAAAATTATTTTTTAGCCCAGTTGTACATGCTCGTGTCCTTTTTCCCTTAACCCTTCTGCATCACAAAACTCCTCTGCTGAGAGGACCAAGCTCGAATCTCCTTTAGCAGGCTGCATAAGGAAGAAATTTAGGGAAACTCTTATATTAATAACTGTGGTCCCACTACACAGGCATTTGGTGACCACCACCTCTTGAAGTGGGGGTAGCAGGGAGGTGGAGCAGCTGCACTTACAAATGGCATGGAAGCATTGTGGTGGCATTAGCTGGCCTGTTTTCCATCTTTAAAATGAAGACATTCAGTTTCAGATTATCCAGAGAGTCATGAACAGCTATTAGTTTAAATTAATATTACACTGGAGAAAACTCTTAATGTAGGCAGGCACACCAAGTCAGCTCTCAATCATGCTCAGATTCTCACTGAGGTATGTGTTTGGCCTCTAGAAGTAATTCATACTCAGCAGTCCAGAAAGGAGAACCCCCAGTAGGACAAATGAAAGTGTCTTTCTCTCATTCAAAAAATAAAATGTATATTGCTTCGAGCTAAACACCTACAGTTCATAATCGTATCTCATTAAGGTTTCTTAACCCTAGTGCCTGTACAGTCTTGTTCATTGCAGAAGGCAAATGTTTATTAATTTGAGGCCAGATGGAAAGCTTGATAGATTTTACTATTATGCCCAAGAGAGCACTATTTGAGCAGTATAATTGGTGCTTAGCAAATTGAAGATATACTTTAATTGCAATAGTTTCCTGCTCAGGCTTAGTGCATCATTTTCTGAACCATAGTCAAGTTGCAAAATTTACGAGTCACTTAAACATTTTAAGGTAAGAACTTGCAGATAATTCTACAGCTAAGCGCACAGTTTTAAAAAGGGGTATGATAACTCTACTTTTGGAAGAGAAACTGATTGCTTATCTGTAGGCAGCAAGATTTATACTGCTGGAGTGGAAAATAAGGAAAATAAGGTTGACTTAACTTACTTTCCCATCTGTATAAAAAAGGGATAGACGCAAGCTGACACAGATATTAGTGGTCCCATAAAATAGCAGTATTTATATGTAGGCTGATGTATCATGATTTTATACATATATATATATATGTATATATATATGTATGTGTATATATATATATATATATATACACACCTGACTTTATAGGATAAGCTGCAGCAATAATTATGGTAATAAAGTAGACAGTAAATGACTAAAATACCAAAGTAACCAGAAACTTTACTATGACGAACAATCCAACATTCTCCCCATAAAACCTTTTATCTTCATGTCTAACATGTAATTGAAATGGAGAAATTTGTGTTTTATGTTTGAGGCACACACTGATAGTTTATGTCTAATATCTATTTATTCCATTTTCCTTTCAGTAATAGTACCTCTCAGGTTTTGACTGGGCACATTGCTGACCAGTGAAAGACTAATTTCCTGAGTTTCTATTGTGGTTACCATTTTACCAGTTGCTGTAAGTCAATTCTGACTCATGGTGAACCTATATGTGTGACAGTAGAACTGTACTCCACAGGGATTTTAGTGGCTGATTTTTCAGAAGGAGATCACCAGGCCTTTCTTCTGAGGTGCCTCTGGGTAGACTAGAACCTCCAACCTTTCGGTTAGCAGCTGGGCGCTTTAAACATTTGTACCACCCAGGGGCTCCCTTTTGTGATTAGTTAGTGCCATATGACTAAGTTCTGGCCAATGAGATGAGAGCAAATGTGATATGTGCAACTTTTGAAAAATTTTCTATGAATGAAGAAGCGCGCTTCCGCTTCTCCGTGCTTCTCTCCTGCTTGCTGGATGAAGACATGATGATGAGAATGAAGGGACCTCCTTGGAAGCAGTGATAAAGGCTGCATGTTGAGGATGATGGACCTACTCTCCTAGATAGACCTGGACCAGCCATTCCTGGGCTATTACTTGAGAAAGAAATGAATGTCTATCTTGCTGAACCTCTGTACTTTGTGTTCTTTTTGTTATAACAGCTTAGATTGCACCTTAATTAGTATAGAAGCCTGATCCTTCTTGCCCATTCTTTGGGAGAGGGATGTTAATGAGCATTAAAATCCCCTCAACAAAGACAGTTGTCAGGAGAAGGATTCTCAAGTTAGTGTGTTGGCTCTTCTCAGTGGTGATATGAACAAAGTGTGACAGAAGAAAGAGGAGGGTGCCATTCTGTTTAAAATGTTGGGGAAAGCTTCATAGGAAAAGTGACATGTGCACTGAGGCTTGAGTGATAAATTGGCATTTGCCAGCTGGAGACTATCTGATGAAAGATATGGAAGGATGTAGCTAAAAAGGAAGAGTTTCTGGTGAGATTGTGAAAGTCATTTTATGAGACCATATTTGCAAGATCACTGTATGCTTTGCTAAGGCATTTGGACTTTATTCAATAAGCAATAGAGAAGTGTCAAACAATTTAAATTATGGGATTGAAAGGATCAAATCTGTGAAAAAAATACTTTGCTAGCACTGAAAGAGATAATTTGAAATGGGGAGAAAGTGGAGGCAGGGGACCATGTAGGAAGTTCTTGTTATATTAAATGTCCATAGTTTCCAAACTCCTGTAATTCACCTAATTTTTGTCAAAGATACTTACTGTTCAAGACTCTCTCTATATAACTATCTGTATATACTATCTATGTATCTATTTTATACTTAGTATATTTCAAAATTTGGCTTCAGTGTGTTATATTTTTAGAATACATACCTTATTTTTAAAAGATGTGTATATATACTTCTTTAAATTGTCCTTGGAGTCCCTGGGTGGTGCAAATGGTTAATACACTAACGAAAAGGTTGGAGGTTCAAGTTCACACAGAGGTGCCTCAGAGGAATGGCCTGGAGATCTACTTCTGAAAAATCAGCCATTGAAATTCTTATGGAGCACAGTTCTACTCTGATACACATGGGGTAGCCATGAGTTGGAATCAGCTTGACAGCAATTGGTTTTTGATTTAAACTATCCTATGTACTTCCACAGGACATATACTCTGGTCACTACACATATTCAGCTGGTACACACTGGTATGGCTTTCCAGTTGTTAGAATATTGAAATATCACTCTACCAGTTGTTAAACGGCTACTACTCTGAGTTCTTGAATCCCACCCTCTCACCCCCTGCACCTATCCCTGGCTACCTGGTGTACTCCTAGGAACCAAGCAAGGACCTCCTCTTGATCTAGCAACCAGAGCATCTGCAGGGCCCTGTCCTATGCCACAGCTGACTTCTTCTCTGATTGGTTGAGCCCACATCATATCAGTTTTTAAGTATTTTGAATATCACCCCTGGAAGCACTTGCAGAGATCATAGATTATATGGGCTACAGAAGCAGCAGGAGGAAAGAAGAAGAGGGGAAAAATTTAAGACCCATTTTAAAGGTAAAATGTAGGGGACTTGATGGCTGATTAAATGTGGGAGTGAGGAAAAGGAAGGGTTAAAAATCCTAGGGATTTTAGTTTGTCTAAGTAGATGGTTGGTGATGCCATTAACTAGAAAAAGGATACAGTGTGCACAAACCTGAAGGAGGCAGAAAATAAGTTTAGTTTTCGATATATAGAATTGGAGATGTCATTACAACATTCAGGTGGACATGGTTCAGAACTGGGTGTAAATGTTTAACAACCAGCAGTTGAAAACAGGTAAATCCAAAAAGTTCTGATTTGTGGCATTCTTTGATTTCTAGGATGCAAATAATCCCACCATGGTGAAATTTAAGCTACCAATGTGATGTCATTAAATACAGAATTGGGAAGAGACATGCATAATCTACTCTCACATGCTGGTTCTAACGCTATTTGTATATTGTATTAGCATATTATCTGGATATTGTATTAGTTTCCTAGGACTGCCATAACAAAATATCACAAACTGGGTGGTTTCTAAGAGCAGAAATTTACTGTCTCAGAGTAAATGAGGCTAAAAGTCCAAATCAGAGTCAGCTGAGCCATGCTCCCTCCAAAGTTTCTTTCTTCTCTCCCAGCTTCTGGAAGCCTCGGTTTTTCCTTGTCTTGTAGATGCATCTTCACGTGGATGTCCTTCCTCTTCTTTTATAAGGACGCTACTCAGATTGGTTTAGGACCCACCCTACTCCAGTATGACCTCATTTTAACCAATAATATCTTCAAAGATCCAAAGTCATGTTCACAGGTACATGGGTTAGAACTTCAGCATATCTTTTTGGAGGACACAGTTCAACCCATAACAAATATATAGGTTTGGATCTCAGCATAGGTCTGAAGGTGGTATATAGATTTGGCAGTCAATGTACTCTGTGTTTTTAAACCTTTAAAATGTGTTGAGTTTTTCTTCTGCCCAAGAATTTTGTAAATTAAAAAAAAATACTCTTGTGTATGCTTGAAAAGAATGTGTATCTTTTAGACGTTGGATGCAGTGTTCTGTATATGTCCATAGATTAGAATTTGTCAGTTTTGTTAGTCAAATCTGCTATATCCTTACTGAATTTTCACCTGCTTGTTTTATTAGTTACTGAGAGAGGTTTGTGAATTTGTTTTAGTTTTTTTATATATTTGAAGCCACGTTATTAAGTGTGTCAAAACTGTAATCTCTTTCTGGTGAACTGAATCTTTTATTATTGTTAAGTGTCTCTTTTTACCTATAGAAATGCTTTTTGTCTTATAGTAAATCTGCATGAACTTGGATTAGACAATGGTTTCTTAGATATGACACCTAAAGCATAGGCAACCAAAGAAAAAATAGGTAAATTGGAATTCCTAAAAATTAACAACTTTTGTGCATCAGAGGTCACTATGAAGAAAGTTAAAAACACAACCCACAGGATAGGAGAAAGTATTTGCAAATCATACAGCTGATAAGGATCTAGTATCAAGTAGATATAAAGAACTCTCTAAACTCGACAGTAAAAAGACAAGTAACCCAAATTAAAAGGGGGCAAGGGATTCGAACAGACTTTTCTCTGTTCAAATTATATATATCTATATATACACACACACATATCCAATAAGCACAGTAAGATGCTCAAATCTTTAGTCATTAGGAAAATGCAAATCAAAACCACAATGAGAAATCACTTCATACTCGCTGTGATGGAAATAATAATCACAAATATTTGCCAGGATGTGAAGAAATTGGAACCTTCATACATTGCTGGTTTGAATGTAAATAGTGTAGCTAATGAGGAAAACAGATTGGCGGCTCCTTGAGTAGTTAAACATAAAATTACCGTATGACTACCATTCAACTACTAAGTATATATCCAAAATAAGAAAAAAAAAAACGTTTACACAAAAAACTTGTACACATGTTCATAGAAGCATTATTCATAAACATTCAAAATATCAAAAAAGTGAAAACAACCCAAACGTCTATCATCTGGTTAATGGATATACAATATGTGGTATTTTCATACAATGGAATAATTCACAGCCATAAAAATGAGTGAACTACAGTTACATGCTACAAACGGATCAACCTTGGCAACACTATACTAAGTGAAAGAAGCCAGACACAAAAGGTACATACTGCATAACTGCGTCTATATGAAATATCTAGAATAGGATAAACCATAGAGACAGAAAGTAGATTAGTGGTTCCCAGGGGATGGGGAAATGGGAAAATTGGGACTGAATGCTAATAGATACCAGGTTTCTTTTTGAAGGGGGTGGGAGTGGTTTCTCTCCAAAGTAATTTAGGTAGTAGTGATCATTGCACTTGTCTGTGAATAAACTAAAAACCACTGAATTGTACACTTTAAATGGTAAATTTTATGTTATATGAATTTATGTGAATTATATTTCAATAAAAAAAAAAAATACCCTGTAGCTGAGGGAGACAACCCAAGGAAGGACACACTTTGAAAGCCCCTTTCCCTGTAAGGCTAGGATTTAGACTTTGTTGGAGAGCATGTAGCTGCAGCCCACAGGTTGATGGTAAAAATCTCTGGGTTGCCCTGGACTGAAGGAGGTCCACAGCTGGCTGGCCAAGGGGACTCTAGACTGAGACTTTCAAGAAGAAAATAATTAGCGTATACAATACAATAAACTCATTTATATCACAAGGCAGGAGAAAATATGTAAAGCTATAGTCCCCCTGTCTGTAATTATTCATGAGGTTATAGTTGATACCTATAACTTCCTTCTTCCCGTATCTATTCCATATGTCCCTTCATCTCAGCTAGGATTCTTTACCTGGTGTAGTAACTTAAACCTTCATTCCTGAAGGGTTTGATTTCTCAATTGTCCTGCCTTTTTTGCGTACTTTAATTTTCCATTAACTTTTATTATTGGGCATGAAAGTACTACGAGGTGCCCGTCAAATCTCCTGAGTTCCATACTCCTGTGTTGTGGATTGTATTGTGCCTCCCCTCCCCAATATGAACTGAAAGCCTGGCATAAGCTGTTATGATATAATCATGAGATTAAATTAGATGGCCTTGGGTAGAACAGATTACCTTTCATAATGCAATGTAATGAAATGTAATCAATCAGCTGAGGATATAACAGTGTAGGATAATTCCAAACCTAGTCACTTCTGAGTTATAAAAAGAACAGATTAGACATAGAGGCAGGCAGATCCTGGGGAAGATAGATGCTATGTGAGGATCTCCAAGAACCAAGGAGCACCAGCGGCTACTGACGAGGAAGGAATCAACACTGCTGGGACCCTGATTTGGATTTACATTCTCCAGAACTGTAAGACAATAAATTTTTGTTCTTTAGAGCCACCCCGTTTGGTATTTGTGTTATAGCAGCACTAGGACACTGAGAAATCCTCTTTGTCTTGATTGTGTAGAAGCAACATGATTCTCCTTGGAAATCAGGATCAATCACTCCAGGAGCAGAGTTAACCCTTTTCTGCCTTTTGGCTCAGTAGCATAAGGACCCAAAAATGGCCAGGTGGCAGTCTTATCTTCCAATTCAGGGGGACCATTGTTGTGTGTGTCCCCTGGTGGAAGCTTTTCTTCTTTGAGGACTAAGACTTCCAAACCAGCACAGCTCAAATTTGCTGCGAAGGGAATTCAAAATTCTGCAAATGAGTTATTAATTACATTACTGAAAGGAATCACTCCAATTTCTGCCCCTTGATTTCTGGATCCATGTATTCTTGCTCTGAGAAGAAAGCACTATACAATTGTCTGTATTTCAAAGCACACGCTGCACGCTGCAACACAGGACCCCAACCTTTCAGGGTGTTGTCCCTCAATTGGTACTGTTACTGAGTCTTCAACAAGCCGTTCCATATTTCAGCTAGACCAATCACATCTGGCTGATGGAGTATAAGAAAAGTTAATTCCGTGGAAATGAACCCATTGCTACACTTTCTTTCCTGTGAAAGGAATCCCTTTATCAGGGGCAATTCTGTATGGAATGCCATGATGATGGATAAAATAATCTGTGACTCCATAGTTGGTGGTGCTGGTGTAAACGTTATAGACAGGGAAGGAAAATCCATATTAGAATATGTTGCTATTTTATGAGCATGAATCTTGTCCCCTATCATAGATAGAAGAGGTAAAATGTAATCAACCTGACGACAGGTGGCTGGAAGGTGCCTCCAGAAAGCTGTGCCATATTGGTGACGCTGTGTTCGTCTCTGCTTATGGCAGATTAGACATTCAGCAGTGGCATTAGTCGGGTCAGCCACTGTGCTAAGACTGAAGCCCTGAACTCTAGCTGGGTGGCTCTTTCCTGCAGCTCTCTCCATGTTCTATAACTACTTCCTTTCCTTGCCCATTTAGGGCTAGGGCTAGTAATTGCAATCCAACAACCTACTGTTGCTAGACATGATGGATTTTCCCATTTCTCATTGGTTTTCCTTAATCCTACTCATAACTTTTAACATTGCGTTGTTATTGAACACTCCTCAATCATGCCACTTCAGTGAGCCATGTGTTTCTTGCTGGGTCCCTTACTGATAGAAGTCCCAAGTGCTTCACTCCTAACAGGATTTTCATCTTCTCATAGTGATATACTTAATTAACTTTTTAGTGTGCCACAGCTTTTAAACAGAACTTTTATATATTTTGTTGAGTTTTTCTAGTTTCTAGTTATCTTTATCAGAGGAAAAACTAATACCATTATATAATATACCATTACTGGAAGTAAAATCCCCCTCACTTTTGCCATTATTTAAGTTTTACCATATATGATTTTGATTCTAAACAATAAATGTTTAGTTTTGGGGATTTGGCATATACGAATGGAACAATACTGCATGTAGAAGTCTGTGGAGTGCTTTTCTCGTTCAGCATTATGCATTGAGATTTCTCCGTTTTGGTTTTCACAGCTGCAGTTCATTCATTTTATGGCTTGTCTACACCAAAATACACCTGACTATCCTCTTGTTTACCACTCGTCATCTTCAGTTTTCCTATTTTCTTGGTCTCAATACCCATTTTGGCTTTGTATTTTATCTTCTATCCTTCACTTAGCCCTCTTGTTTGATTCTTGGTTTAGAATTGTTTCTACAGCTGTGCCTTCAGTACCTCTTTAGGACTTGAAATCTTTGTCTCATGTGTTACTTGAGTAAAATATTCTACCTCATCTGTCACCTCCTTGAACCTCCCCAAGACCCTACCTTCTGGTTTATTTTTATTTCATGTGTTTTAGATCAATACCAGCTTTATTTCTGTCTTGGTAGCCCAAAAGTTATTTAGCCAAGAATGGACTTACAGATGTAATGCAATAGTTCCTTTCTTTTTTTAGGGTAGGTATTATGCTTTTCATTTATAAAATGTAAAATATTATAAAAGAGGAAGAATATACTGGTTTGAACTTAGTTTCCTTGATATTTGAAAATTTACATATATGAGGTTAAAAAGATATTTATCATACATTTTGTAAAAGGATTCATAATGTGATAAATTTAATATAATGAGCTCCCAGATGGATTTAATATATAATTGATTTACAAAAATTCAATTTACACTTCTGGTGAGAAGTAAATCTATTAAGTAAAGCAAGGTACATCTGAAACTATATTTGGAAATACAGTCACTCTTTCCATAGCTTCTGTTTTATTTAATAATGCCAAACTGATTTTTCCCCCTGAGGGAACAATGAAATAAATTGTTATGACTTTTAGATTGCTAGCATCTTTTACTGAGAAGCAAAGATATACAAAGCTAAGAGAAATCAGAAGTACAATGAAAACATAACTTTAAATAATTTCTAAAAATGACAGGAGTTAAATCTTAGGAAAGAATTATGTTGTTGTGGGTGTTCCGAGTTTGAAACTCTTGAATCAAGAGACATATAACATCCTGACTGTTTTCCTGTGTTGGTCCTGGGCTTTTCCTTTCTCACATCTTACATTTAGACAGCATAAAGAATGTCTCATAAACCATTAGTAGCATAGCATCCCCTCTAGCTTGGCTACTAGCTGTGAATTGCTTGTGAGTCAATGAGATAAAACTGATACACACACACGCACACACACATATATAATTATATTTAATAGCGGAATTGAGTGTTACTGCTTAATAGGAATAGGGTTTTATTTTGGAGTGACGAAAATGCTTTGTAGCTAGATGGAGTTCCAATACACATCATTTGAATGTACTAAATGCTATTGAATTGTTCACTTTAAAATGGTTAATTTTATGTTATTTGAATTTTATCACAATTAAAAAAAGAAAATATATATTCAATGCTAATAAATAATACATTAAACAGAATATAGAATAATATCAAATCAATATAGTGAATTCTTCCTAATCAATGTAACTTCTTGTCATAATTGTCTGATGAATTCTTGTTTATAAATATAGCTGAAAAACTGAATGCAAATATAAAAATATTCTTGAAACAGAAGTTATATAATATTAAAATTTTTTTTTTTGGCTTCTGGTTTCCAGTCCTACATGTAAGAAGCTTATAAGGCATCATCACTTCCATTCTCACAACCAGAAAGAAGTTGAAAAATTGAAAATCAATGAATCTTTTTAACTTTATCAGAGAACTGAGGTCAGAGGGCTGGTGAACCACTACCCTGAAAACTGGAGATAGAGGAAGATACAGAAAATCACAACTTATTGTGAGTAGAAACTGCCACTGTGCGCATTATCGAGAAGGAATACTTAAAGTGTAACTCACTAATTCCTATAGACTGAGCATGCGCTAGTTTGAGAGAGAAAAATTCGTGGAAGCTCAGCCTTGGGGGGGGGGCACTCTTTCATGAGTTTAACCTTCAAGGGCTCCACCAGGTTCTTACTGTGAAGATCAGAGAAATACTCTTGTGCTTCCATCTGGAGAAGAGGGAAAGTAACCACTGGGAAATCTGCCCAGAGTGCTGTAATCTCTTTAACAATGCAGTGTCCTCGAGGAAAATTCTTTTTCCAGAGCCTAACAGATGTTGGGAAAAGGCAATACACAATTCCAGCTCCCTTTAGCATTTTTGTCTTACTTAAGGGGTAAAAAAATAAAACCTGAGAATCACTTTGGAAGGTCCCAGCCCAGGGATACAGGCTTACGAAAAAAAGACTGAGACCTAATCATAGGCTCATATCATGCTTCCCCTCCTCCCACATCTTAACATCACATCAACAGGGCTCATATACAGAACAGGGGATTAAAGCTGAAGAGAACTTCAAGGCTCAAACCCTATCTAAGGAGTCTCTAAGAAAACCAAAAGACAATAGGGAGATAAAACAAAGACACCAGAGGTAATTTTAGCCTCAGACATCCACATCTACAGCAAAGGGTGTGCACAGCCTACCCCCTAGCCAGATAAACATAAAACCTCAAACCAAATGTCTATTCACTGCAGTTCCTTTTACTCCATAAATTGTCTGACTTTGAACAAAAAATTCCAGGTATGCTAAAAAGGCAAAAAACACAGTCTGAAGAAACAGGGCAGGCATCAGACCGAAGTTGGTTAAAGTCTTTAATTTCTTCATCTTTGGCATTAGTGGTTGGTGTGTAAATTTGAATAATAGTCCTATTAACTGGTCTTTCTTGTAGATGTATGGATATTATCCTGTCACTGACAGTGTTATACTTCAGGATAGATCTTGAAATGTTCTTTTTGACAATGTGTGCGGCACCATTTCTCTTCAATTTGTAATTCCTGGCATAGTAGACCATATAATTGTCCAACTCAGAATAGCCAGTACCAGTCCATGTCAGCTCACTAATGCCTAGGATATTGAGCTTCAAGCATTCCATTTCATATTTGACAACTTCGAATTTTCCTTGATTCATCTTTTGTACATTCCATGTTCCGATTACCAGTTGGTGTTTGCAGCTGTTTCTTCTCCTTTTGAGTCGTGCCACATCAACGAAGGATGGCCCTGAAAGCTTGACTCCAACCACGTCATTAAGGTCAACCCTACTTTGAGGAGGCAGCTCTTCCCCAGTTTTGTTTTGACTGCCTTCCAACCTAAGGGGCTAGTCTTCCAGCACTATATCAGACAATGTTTCACTGCTATCCGTAAGGTTTTCATTCTCCAATTTTTTTCAGAGGTAGATCTCCAGTTCCTTCTTCCTAGTTTGTCTTAGTCTGGAAACTCTGCTGAAACCTGTTTACCATAAGGTGACTGTTATGGATTGAATTGTGTCCCCCCAAAATATGTGTCAACTTGGCTAGGCCATGATTCCCAGTATTGTGTGGTTGTCCACCATTCTGTGATCTGATGTGATTTTCCTATGTGTTGTAAATCCTACCTCTGTGGTGTTAATGAGGCAGGATTAGAAGCAGTTATATTAATGAGGCAGGACTCAATATACAGGATTAGTTTGTATCTTGAGTCAATCTCTTTTGAGATATAAAAGAGAGAATCGAGCAGAGAGGAGAGGGACCTACCACCAAAAAAGCAGAGTGGGGAGCAGAGCCCTGTGCTGAGAAGCTCCTAGTCTAGGGGAAGATTGATGATAAGAACTTTTCCCAGAACTGACAGAGAGAGAAAGCTTTTCCCTGGAGTTGGCACCCTCAACTCAGACTTCTAACCTCCTAGACTTGTGAGAGAATAAATTTCTGTTTGTTAAAGCCATCCATTGTGGTATTTCTGTTATAGCAGCACTAGATAACTAAGACAGTGACCTTGCTGGTATTTGAAATACCAGTGACATAACTTCCATCATCACAACAACACACAAGCCACTGCAGAATGACAAACTGACAAATGGTGGGCATTTATCAGAGAGAAGGAAAATGATTTAGGTCAGAAACTTGGATCTAAATAAAGAAAGGAACAGTGGTTGAGCAGAAGGAAATGAAAGTTAAAGAAAATCCTTTATTTTTCTTATTCTTAACTGATTTAACAAATAACAGTTTATTGAAACCAATAGCATCAATACTGTGGATGATTATAATTTATGAATATGTAAAATGTATGACAGTAATGTTATAAGGGACAGGAGTGGGGAATTAGGAATACTGTATTATAAGGAACCTGCAGTACCCATGAAGTGGTATAATGTTATTTGAAAGTGGAATTAGAATTGTGGTCAAAGCATACTGTAAACTCTAGGGCTACTACAGAAAAAATTTAAAAAGACATAATTGATAAATGCTAAGAAAGGTGAGAAAATTGAATCATATAAAAGCCTCAGTTAAAACCAGAGAAGGCAAAAATACAGTAGAAGACAAAAAGCAAAACAAAGCACCAAAGAACAAAGGAGACAAAGAGAAAACAGTTTAAAAAAATACAGTAGATATTAATCCAACTATATTAATAATCACTATAAATGTGAACAGAGCCCTGGTGACACAGTGGTTAAGAGCTATGGCTACTAACCAAAAAGTCAGCAGTTCTAATCCACCAACTGCTCCTTGGAAACCCTACCGGGCAGTTCTACTCTGTCCTATTGAGTTGCTATGAGTCAAAATTAACTCCACGGCAATGGGTGTGATTTTTTTTTGGTTTTGGTATAAATGTGAATGGTCTAATACATAAATGATAAAACAGAGACTATCAGGGTGAATAAAAAAATAAGACCTAACTATATATTATTTCCAAAACACACTTACTTTAAGCATAAGGACACTGTGTGGTGGTTAGTTTTATGCATCAACTTGACTAGGCTATGGTGCTCAGTTGTTTTGTCAAACAATCTAGTTGCTATTATGAAGTACAAGTAGTCCCCGACTTACGGCAGTGTTTCATTCTGATGACTCCATCTTAAGTCAGTTCTGATGTAAGTGGAATATCTCATTAAAAAAATTCATTATTATTGCCTTTTATTATCAGTGTCTTTATAAATCCGATCTTTATTTGTCTCCAGCAAATTATGCACATCCTTATCCAATCAGTTGAAGGTCTTATGTGCAAAAAGGGAGTTTTCCCTAGGGTGTATTCTGCCTCTAGACTATAGACATTTTGCTAGAACAACCTTAGCCTTCACTCTTCCCATTGCCTGATGTATGGATTTTGGGACACAAGCCTGCAGGAATCTCCAGCCTGTCACCTGTGCTACAGATTTTGAACTTGTCAGCCCCCCAGAATTGTGTGAGCCAATTTCTTAAAATAAATCTCTGTCTGTCTATCCATCTGTCTCTCTCTATCTATCTATCACTGGTTCTGTTTCTTTAGAGAACCCTCAGACATACAGATTGATTAATATTAAAGGTATGGAGAAAGATATGCTATGGTAATATTAATCAAAAGAAAGCTGGACTAGATATATTATTTAAAACAAAGCAGACTTCAGAGAAAGGAAAATGATCAGGGGGAAAAGGTGTATTATATAATAATAAAAGGGTCAATTCTTGAAGAAGACATAACAATCCTGAATGTGTATGTACCTAACAAGAAATGGTCTTAATTTCAATAATCAGGAGAATATTACACATAGATTTTGGAAAATCACGTGAGTGACTATAATACAGTCATTAAAATCACGTTTTCAGATAATTTTTTCCAATAATGACCCATATTTATGGTTTTCTAAGTGAAAAAACAATTTTCCTATAGAGTTTCTTCCAATATATATGGATATTTAGCTTTTTTTTCTTTTCTTTTATACATTTTCAAAAATATCTTCAATAATCTTATATTAACTTTAGAAACAACAAAATTTTTATATACATAATGTATAGTAGCTTCTGTGAGTGCTCTTGTTTCTGTTTACTCAAATGATAACCCCAGAAAGTTAGTGGAAATGGTGACCATCACACTCAACATCCCCGTTCAACATTCTCCAGTTGAGGACTTTAACTAGTAATTGTATGATTGACATTTCTACTGTTCTGCTTACTGATGTTATAAAAAGTAACTGAGACAGTGATCAGGGATGATGAAACGTTGAAATGGTCTAATTTTTTTTTTTTTTTCCATTTTCATCTTGTAACAGTACTCTTCCCACCTTTGTAGCCATCAGAGTTTTGGGATGCTTTACTATGCTGGTCATTTAAGGGTGATGCTAGTTTCCATAATTACTAGAATTATAAAGTAGTTGGGATTATGGGTTGTCATGGATTGAATTGTGTCCCCCCAAAAAATGTGTGTAACAACTTGGCTGGGTCATGATTCCCAGTGTTGTATGATTGTGTAATCTGATGTGGTTTCCTTATGTGTTGTAAACTCTATCACTGTGATGAGGTTATACAGATGAGGTTGACAAGATTAGTGTCCTAATGCAATCTCTTTTGAGATATAAAAGAGAGAAGCGAGCAGAGACACATGAGAACCTCATACCACCAAGAAAGCAGTGCTGGGAGCAGAGCGCGTCCTTTGGACTTGAGGTTCCTGCACTGAGATGCTCCCAGACCAAGGGAAGACTGATGACATGGACCTTCCTCCGGAGCCAACAAAGAAAGCGTTCCCCTGGAGCTGAAGCCCTGAATTTGGACTTGTAGTCTACTGGACTGTGAGAAAATAAACTTGTCTTTGTTAAAGCCATCCACTTGTGGTATTCCTGTTAGAGCAGCACTAGATGACTAAGACATGAGTGTTTAAGATATTTTTGTGGTTATAAGCAAATATCAAAGCTTGAATTATTTTGATGTGATGAGTCAGTAGAGTCATCAGAGGTAAATGAAACAAAACAAGCAAACAAACAAAAACAGGGTCTGGGGTCAGGAGAACAGGTGCAGAATGTCATCTTCTGTTTCACTGGGACCACTAAAGTTTTGAAATTGTTGGACTACTTTGCAAAATCATTCTGCAAGAGCAGCTTTATCAAGAATATATCAAATATCAAGTTGATTGCATTTGGTTTAAAAATAAAAACATCAATTGGCATAATACAGTTTATAAAGAAAATGTTCTACATTCTACCTTGGTGAGTAGCGTCTGGGGTCTTAAAAGCCTGTGAGCAGCCATCTAAGATACTCCACTGGTCTCACCCCTTTGGGAGTGAGGGAGAATGAAGAGAACAAGATACAAGGAAAAGATTAGTCCAAAGGACTAATGGACCACAGCTAGCACGGCCTCCACCAGACTGAGTCTGGTACAGCTAGATGGTGCCTGGCTACCACCAATGACTGCTCTGACCAGGGTCACAATACAGGGTCCTGGACAGAGCTGGAAAAGGATGTAGAACAGAATTCTAACTCATAAAAAAGGCCAGATTTACTGGCCTGACAGACTGGAGAAACCCCAAGAGTATGGCCCCCGGACACCCTTTTAGCTCAGTGATGAAACCCCTCCTGAAGTTCACTGTTCAGGCAGGGATTGGACAGCCTCATAAAACAAAACAGGACTAATGAGGTACAGCAGTCCAGGGACAAGGACTAGAAGGCAGAAGGGGACAAGAAAGCTGGTGATAGGGAACCCAAGGTTGAGAAGGGACAGTGTTGACATGTCATGGGGTTGTTAACCATTGTCATAGGGCAATATGTGTACTAACTCTTTAATGAGAAACTATTTGTTCTGCAAACCTTCATCTAAGGTACACTAAAAAAAAGAATTATCTATGTGAGATCAAACTGACAACAGCAACTCAAAAGGTTTGATGGGAAGCCTAGGGGACAGTGAGTTGAAGATAATGGTGATGGAATAATTTGGAAAAGGATAGTGAAAATAGTAGCACAGCTGGAAGAATGTAATCGATGTCACTGAATTGTACATGTAGAAACTTTCGAAATGGTGTAACTTTGGCTATGTATATTTTCACCAAAAAAGTCCTCCTCAAGGTCGAGAAGGGAGAGTGTTGACACGTCATGAGGTTCTTAACCAATGTCATAAAACAATGTGTGTACTGACTGTTTAATGAGAAACTATTTGTTCTGTAAACCTTCATCTAAAGTACAATAAAAAAATAATAAAAATAAAAACAAACTTTGTTTACATTTTTTTCTCTAATATCTTTTACTATTAATTAGGTGATGCAAATAATCAGTTGGAACAAATATTTTTCAAATCCCAATCGTGATTTTATTATGGGTAGATCAACCTTCAATGAATAAACAACTTGAATGAAATCAAAACACTTTATTTCTTCCTTTCTTTTATCTCCCTCTCTCCGTTCCTCCTTCCCCTCATTCACTCCTTCTTAACTTCTATTCTTTTTGGATTTGCGTTTGAAAGGGCATTTCTCACTGCTTGGCAAAATTATACTCATTCTCCAAGGCAAAGCTTCACTACTTCATTGCTCCTCACCCCTTTGGGAAGAATAAGTGCTTCTCTCTCTGTGCTCCTACAGAACTTTAGAAATGATACTGGTATGGTGTCTTTCATTGCATCAGAGTACTGTTGTGTCTTCCCCACTAGACCATGAGCAGGGACTGTGTCATACTGTTTTATATCCCCAGAGCTCAGCCCAGAGTCTGGTACCTAGCTGGTCCTTCATAGATCGTGAATGAGCTCTGCTTTTTCGGGCACTGTCATGCTTTTCAAAAACAAACAAACAAAAAATCAGTCCCTGCCTGTTATTTCACTTGTAGGAAAACTTTGAGAAATGAAAAGCGAAAAGTATCTAAGAGTTTTCATTATATTTCCTCTAGATATCTCAATATTAACCTGAAGTAGCTAATGTCCCTAATAGAAGGAAACCATCAAAGGTGAAGTTGAACAAAACAAATATTAAGATTTAAAAGTATGTGGGGTTTTATTGGTAGATTTACTCCTCGGTTTTATCAATAAGCTTTCAAAATCATGTGAGGTATTTGGTGCCCTTTAAATTATAGCTGAGCTTCTGATACAGAATCTCTTTCTCTCTTGCAGAAAATATTTTTTCCTTACTTGGGCATCCCATTTCTCTTAGGGAGAGTAAAGGGCAGAAACGTAGTTATTTCCTACCTCCATGAATAGGAGTAAAATAATAAAACCATAAACTGATGGGTATATATTACTTGCCCATCATTACTTGTCATGCTTTGTTACTTTCCATTTATTATTGGGAAATTATATGCATATAATTGGCTATGATTTTAAAAAGTTCTATACTTGCATATTTCCATAAAGTCCTATAACATAAAAATAAGTTAGAAGTCTTTTGGAAAAATCTAGATATGTTTTATCAGCTAAGAGAATTTTGTGATAAGGCTAGATTATAAGGGAAAGAGATAAAGGTTAGTGACTAAGCCTGCAAAATTTATCTTAGCCAGACAGCCTGCTGACAGCCTGCCAATTGGTTAGCACAGACATTTAAGGAGTCTGCTGTAGGTAAGAAAGAGAATAAGAAGCTGCAGTAAGTTTAACAATGCAAGGCATTGTGGTCCATTCACTCACATCAAATGGCTGAATGGAGAATGCTATTTTGTTGGAGAAGCTAGGGAGCTTTGTCTAAAAGGCAGTTCTTTGAAGACTTAAGGTTATTTCACACTTTTATTACTTGTGTTGTAAGACAGATCCCTCATTTGATTGTGTTTTAGTGCTGCACAAGAATAATATTCTCTTCTAGTAGGACTCAGGAAGCAGAACTATAGAGGGAAACAATGCCAATATTATATGGACCTCATGGTAAAGGTCAGATCCCTTCCACAGGAAAAATGAAGAGAAGACCAATTGTGGAAGATACAGGGACAATGAAGTGGCTTGAGATCACTTGCATGAGAGGAGGTAACGCAGAGAGGGAAGAGGACCCTGAGTGGGAGCAAATCTCCATCCTGGGTTCTTCTATACACAGGGCAGAGGAATAATAAACTAATCAGAGTATTTTAATGGTAGAGAAATACCTTTTACTTGGAAAATCACTATGTACTTCAGGAAAATGATTTTTCATTCTCTCTGAATTTCCAGATAACTAATTTATTTTCCACTTTGTAATATACACACAAGTAAATTTTTCTTCCATCACCCATCTGTCTGTTTGTGGTACTGGAGTGGCTTGCATGTTATGATGCTGAAAGCTATGCCATTGGAATTTTAAATACCATCAAGATTACCCATGGTGGACAGGTTTCAGTGGAGCTTCCGGATTAAGAGAGACTAGGAAGAAAGGCCTGTCAATCTACTTCTGAATTTCAGCCAATTAAAATCTTATACATAAAAACAGAAGATTGTCCAATATAGTGCGGAAAGATTAGCCCCTCAGGTTGGAAGGCACTCAGAATATGACTGAGGAAGAGATGCCTCCTCAAAGTAGAGTTGACCTTAACGATTTGAATGAGTGAAGCTTTCAGGACCTCATTTGCTGATGTGGCACGACTCAAAGTGAGAAGTCACAGCTGCAAACATCCATTGGCACGTGTAATGTATGAATTGTGAATCAAAGAAAAATTGAAGTTGTCAAAAATGAAATGGAACGCTTGAAGATTGATATCCTAGGTATCAGTGAGCTGAAATGGACTGGTATTTGCCAATTTGAATCCAACAGTCATATGGTTCACTATGCTGGGAACAACAAATTGAAGAGGAACGGCATCATTAAAAAAGAACATTTCAATATCTATTCTGTCAGTGATAGGTTAATATTCACACACATGTAAGGAAGAGCCATTAATAAATTATTATTTAAATATATGCACCAAACACAACCGCCAAAAATGAAGAAATCAAAGATGATTATGAATTACTGAAATCTGAAATTGATTGAATGTGCAATCAAGATGCATTGATAATTGCTGGTGATTGGAATACAAAAGTTGGAAAAAAGAAGAAGGATCAGTTGGAAAATATGGCCTTGCTGATAGAAACAATGTTGGAGATCGCATGATAGAGTTCTGCAAGACCAATGACTTATTCATCAGAAATACTTCAATGAATCAACAACTATACATGTGAACCTCACTGGATGAATTACATAGGAGTCAAATAAAATAGATCTGCAAAAAGTCCACAGAGAATCTCAATATCATCTGTAAAGAAAAAGCCAGGGGCCACCTGTGGAACAGACCATCAATTGCACATGTGGAAGTTCAAATTGAAGCTGAAGAAAACTGACGCAAGTCCACAAGAGCCAAAGAACACCCTTGAATACATCCTGGCTGAACTTAGAGACCATCTCAAGACTAGTTTGACGCACTGAACACTAATGACCAGAAGAGTTGTGGGATGAAATCAAGGGTATCATACATGAAGATCATTACAAGATCATTAAAAAGACAGGAAAAAAAGAGAAGACCAAAGTAGATGTCAGAAGATACTCTGAAAATTGCTCTTAAGCACTGAGTAGCTAAAGTGAATGGAAGAAATGGTGAAGTAAAAGAGATGAACAGAAGATTTCAAAGGGTGGCTCGAGAAGACAAGGTAAAGTATTATAATGAAATGTGCAAAGATCTGGAGTTAGAAAACCAAAAGGGAAGAACATGATTGACATTTCTCAAGCTGTAAGAACTGAAGAAAAAATTCAAGCCTCTAGCTGCAACACTGAAAGATTCTTCTGGCAAAACATTTCTTGGCATAGAAAGCATCAGAAGAAGATGGAAGGAATACAGAGTTACTGTACCAAAAGGAATTGGTCGATGTTCAAACATTTCAGGAGGCAGCATATAATCAAGAACTGCTGGTACTGAAGGAAGAAATTCAAGCTTCACTGAAGGCATTGGTGAAAAACAAGGCTTCAGGAATTGAGATGTTTCAACAAACGGATGCAACGCTGGAAGCACTCACTTAGCTCTATCAAGAAATTTCGAAGAGACCTACCTGGCCAACTGACTGAAGAAATCCATATTTGTGCCTATTCCAAAGAAAGGTGATCAAATTGAATGTGGAAATTGTAGAACATCATTATTATCACAGGCTAGCAAAATTTTGTAGAAGATAATTCAAAAACAATTGCTGCAAAACATTGACAAGTTACTGTCAGAAGTTCAAGCCTGATTCAGAAGAATGCGTGGAATGAGGGATATCATTGCTGATGTCAGATGGCTCTTGGATGAAAGCAGAGAAGACCAGAAAGATGTTTATCTGTGTTTTATCCAATATGTGAAGGCATTTTACTGTAGACACCATAGTAAATTATGGATAGGGTTATGAAGAATGGAAATTCCAGAACACTTAACTGTGCTCATGTGGAATCTGTACATGGATCAGGAAGCAATTGTTCAAACAGAGCAAAAGGATATTGTGTGGTTGAGGACTGGAAAAGGTGTACAGCAAGGCTGCATCCTTTCACTTTACTTATTCAATCTTTATACTGAACAAATAATCTGAAAACCTGGAATACATGAAGAAGAACATTCCATCAGGACTGGGAAACTCATTAACAACCTGTAATATGCAGATACATTCCTTGTCCACCAAAAATGAAGATGACTTGAAGCACCTACTGATGAAGATAAAAGACCACAGCAAAACCTTTAGTGTAGATTACACCTGAAAATAAAGAAAACAAAAATCCTAACAAACGGACCAATAAAGAACATCATGAAAAATGGAGAAAAAATTGAAGTTATCCAGAATTTTGCTCTGCTTGGGTCAACAATCAAAGCCCATGGAAGCAGCAGTCAAGAAATCAAACGACCTATTACATTGAGCAAATTTGCTGCAAAAGACCTCTTTAAAGGTCTAAAAACCAAAGATGTCCTTTGATAACTAAGGTGTGCGAGACCCAAGCCATACATTAGGAACTTAAGTTTCAATCACTTCATATGCACGTGAAAGCAGGACAATGAAAAAAGAAGACGGAAGAAGAATCGATGCATTTGAATTGTGGTGTTGGCAAAAAATATTGAAGATGCCATGGAATTTCAGAATAACAAACAAATCAGCCTTAGAAGAAATACAACTGGAATGCTTCTTAGAAGAAAGGATGGTGAGACTTTGTCTTGCTTACTTTGGACAAGTCATCAAGAAAGACCAATAGCTAGAAAAGGATATCATGTTTGGTAAAGTAGAGGATCAATGAAAATGAGGAAAACCCTCAGTGAGATGGACTGACACAATAACCTCAACAACAATGGGCTCAAACAAATAAACGAGCATGGAGATTGTGCAGGACTGGCAACGTTTTGTTCTGTTACACATAAGGCCGCCATGAGTCGGAGTTGACTTGACAGCAACTAAAAACAATTTCTTTCTTTTATAACGATGATTATAAATACAGCAGGATGGTGGTTTCTGTGGTTGGATACTCATCGGGTTCCTAGAAATCTGAACCAAATTGGTTAAGCACCTGGTGGACTGTTTATTCTGAGTATCCTGGGTTGCTTTAATTTTGTGGGCTTTGAGGGCATATTTCTTACCTTAGAAGACGTAGAAACCTGATGACAGTTTATCCAGAGTTGATTTAGCACAAGGGGTATTGACTAATGTTATTCTCAATCAAATGGTCATTTATTACGCAAATGTTTATAAAGAGCACTGATTTAGATGCTGGGATATAGCAATGAACAAAACAGACAAAATTTCTGTCTTCGTGGCTCTCAACTTTATTCACTCACTGATACACTGAGTATCTATGGGAAGCAGCAAGACATAATAGGAATAACTCAAGTTCTTGAGCTAGAGTGCTTTAGAACTGACATCAGTTTTCTATAAAATGTAATACTTGGTTTTCTTTTGTTTTTAAATAGGCAGTTCAGTGTAGGATACTGATCAGTTCTAAGATCTCAGAATTCAGGCTGCCAGGATTCAAATCCAAATTCATTTCTTACTAGCTGGGTGATTTTGTGCAGGTTACTTAACCTTTCTGTACTTAAGTTCCTAATGTATAAAATGTGGATGATAATAAATTTGTTTATATTATACAGTTAAGTGAGGACTTAAAACAGGGCCTCAAAAGAACTCAGTAAATCTTAGCTGATATTATGACAATTGATCTGCCTCCTTTTGACATTATAAGTATCAAATGAGATTGAATGTGAATCTCCAGGGAAATAGGAAAGCACTATATACCTGTTATTCATTTACTCATGCATTTATAGATATTTAATGAGTGCCAGGCACTATACTAAGAACTAAAAGTTAAAAAAATAAATGTGAGATTGTGTTTGCACTCAAGGAATGCATGTTCTAAGGGAAGAAAAAAAGCACAGCATAGAAAATGTTACTATACAGTATTATAGTTCAAGAAATATTTCTTAATGATAATGCTCAAAGATTGGGATGAGAAATTTTTGGGTTATATAATTAAAATAAATATTTAGAAGTGTAGCCCTGGTGTCCCAGTGGTTAAGCGCTATGGCTGCTAACCGAAAGGTCAGCAGTTCCCAATCGACCAGCAGCTCCTTGAAAACGATATGGGGCAGTTCTACTCTGTCCTATAGAGTAGCTATGAGTCAGAATTGACTCAATGGCAATGGGTTTAACTTAGTAAAGGAGAAATAAGGCATGTATAGAAATGACATGATAGAAACTGTTAAGTACTATAAGGTAGGTGCAGAAGAAGTGTTCAAGGCATTCAAGGAAATGTTCTTTGTAGCTCAGGGGGTCAGGAAAGTTGTTATTAGAAGAGGGATATTTCAGTTAGGTCTTAAGATAGGTTGTATAGCATTTTTTTAAAATTTATTTATTTATTTATTTATTTTTATTTTAATATTTTATTGTACTTCAGGTGAAGGCTTACAGAACAGATAGTTTCTCATGTAACAGTAAC
>NW_004444062.1:7841103-7870515 GCF_000243295.1 Trichechus manatus latirostris
AGGATTGTTGATTCTCTGTTTGGCTTAGTTTTTCGGATCTTTGTTGTGGAGGGACGGCGTGGTGCTTCTGCCTAGACCGCCATCTTACCGGAGTCCCCTTAAAATTTATTTTTTATTTAATTTTCCTTGTCATCATTTTTGAGAGAGAGACTTTAAAAGCTGTTTGGACATATGTGCATGGCCAGAGCTTGTGACCTGGTGCACTCCGCTGTAAGGGGATCGGGTGGGGACTAACTAGTTCACTGAGGATCCTTCAAATATCTGTGGGTCTTCTGTATTGGGCTGATTAGTTTCTCATCTAACTGTGAGAAATCCTCTCTTCTCTTGGCTGGGGTGTAAAAACCTAGCTTTCAGTGTCCTGGGGGCTGAGTGGGAGGAGATGGCTGAGGTATTTCATTATTCAGGAGAAGATCTTCCCTACTCCTTCTGTTTCCTGAACCTTGCCTTCTCCGTGCCCTCTGCAGTGCTTCGTCTCCAGGCTCCCAAGCATCTATGGTTCAATTTTTAAAGGGAGTAACTATGGTAAGCTGAATTCTAGAGATATACCCCAAGATTCCCATCCCCTTGTTATTCCATCAAACAGTGATCTAGGTACTGCTATGAGGGGCTTTGCAGATGGAATTCAGTTTACTGATTAGCTGACTTTAAGACAGGGAAATTATTCCAGATTATCAGGTACAGCACAATGTAATCCCATGAATCCTTAAATACAGAAGAGGAATACACAAGAGGAAGGCAGAAGAGGAGAGGCAAGAGATGTAGAAGGGAAGTCAGAGGTTTTTGAAGCATGAGATGCACTCCATGTGCGATTGCTGGAGGGACAACATGATGAAAAATCCAGGCAGCCTCTATGAGGTAAAGATGTTCCCCAACAGACACCCAGCAAGGAAATGGGGCCTCATTATTACAAACGCAAGGAACTGAATTCTGCCAACTCCCTAAATGAGCTTGGAAGTGCATTTTTCCCAGAGCCTCCAGATAAGAGTCTAGCTAGCCTTGTGAAATCCAGAGCAGACAAACCAGTTGAGAAACTCAGATTTCTAACCAGCAGAACTGTGGTTCTAAATTTGTAAAGATCTGTTATAGCAGCAAAACCAATACAGTAACACACTGGTTAAGTCCTGCTAGCCTGACGAAGGGATGTAGTTGCCTGGTAAGTGGGAGGTTGCGGGCAGAAATGGAATATAAAGTTGATCTGCTCATTATATAAACTTTCAACTGGTTTCCCAGGCTTCACTCTTACTCCTCTGTTCATCCTGCCTTCAGAAGTAACTTAGTACTTCTAATTCCCAAGCCTTGCCAGAGTTCTGCAGAGCAAATCTGTTTACTTGTAGTTATTCTTCCCTCTGCAGGAACTTAAATTTCAGCATTTTTTTCTTTTGAAAATGTGTCCACTCACCATCTGAGCCTTAACTTTTAAATGTTGCTAACTTATCTGCTATCATTTCAAGGGACAGTTCTCCCTGTCCTTGAGAATTTATTCTTTAAAAAAATTCTATATTGTCATTTCAGTGGGCTTGTGGGAGCTGGGAGTGGTGGTGGGGCTAAGTTTGTGTCATCAACCTGCCATATCAAACTGGAAGTCTTTATATAAAATTATAATAGAAAGATGTGGAAGAAAATTCTAAAAGTTGAAAAATATAAGCAAACCAAAAACCAAATCCATTGCTGTCAAGTCAATTCTGACTCATAGCACCGTATAGGATAGTGTAGAACCTGCTCCATAGGGTTTCCATGGAGTGGCTGGTGGATTACTACTGTTGGCCTTTTGGTTAGCAGTCGAGCTCTTACCATTGCACCACAAGGGCTCCATAAGCAGACATGAGGGAGGGAAAGTTTGTGATGTAAGCAGGAGAATTAAGTAGTTTATTTTGATGAGAGAAGCCAAGGAAATAAAGTTGAAAAGGTTGTTAAAGATAAATTGTTGAAGACCATGGGGACTCAAGGTCAAGAAATGTGCTGGTTAAGATTGTGTGTCAACTTGGCTAGGTCATGATTCTCAGTGTTTATATGTAGTCACCCCCATGATGGGATCTGCTGCGAGTAGCCAATCAGTTGAAAGGGAGTTTCCTTGGTCATGTGGCCTGCATCCGAATATAAGCGGACATTCTGGATTTTGCCTTCTCTGGATCCTGCAGCGGGCTGCTGTTCGTCTGACCTCCAGCTCTTGGGACTTGAGCTAGCAGCTTACCTGCCAATCTTGAGATTCGTCAATCTTCATAGCCTGTGAGCAACAGCCCTGTTCTCTGCCCTGCCAATCTTGGGTTTTCCAGCCGCTGCAGCTGCATGAATCAGGAGAAGCCTTTATCTTGATCCATGGACTTGCGACGTTCCAGCCTCTACAATGGTGTGAGCCATTTCCTTGATATAAATCTCTCTCTATATATATATTTATAAGCTTTACTGATTCTATTTCTCTAGAGAACCCAGCCTAAGACAAGAAAGAAAGCCATTAAAAATCTTTGTACAGAAGTAATGAGGCATTTGCTTTCATATGATTAATTTACCAGATACATATAAAAGGACTGGGTTACAAAGAAGTTTGAGAGAGGGAAAAATGAATTAGGATGCTCTGACAATAATCTGACAGACTAATGGATCTGAGCCTGTCCAGTATGGTAGCCACTTGCCATGTGTGGCTATTGAGCATTTGAAATGTGATTAGTGCAAGTGAAAAACTGAATTCTAAAATTTAGTTGAATTTAAAACCGTTACTCAATTTAGTTATTAGAAAAATTTTAAGTATGATTGGAATAACATGGGTACGTGAATATTTTTCAGCTGTAAATTTTATGAAATCTAAATACAGATCAAGTATTTCTCGTGAAAATTTAGCATCTGAACTCAAATATGTTGTAAGTGTAAAATACACCTTAGATTTCAAACACTTAGTTCAAACAAAAAAGAGTGCAAAGTATCCTCTTAATACTTTTTTATTTACTATATGTGGGGTAGTGATTAAGTGCCTTGGCCGCTAACCAAAAGGTTGGCAGTTAAAATCCACCAGACGCTCCTTGGAAACTCTATGGGGGCAGTTCTACTCTGTCCTATAGGGTCACTATGAGTTGGAATTGACTCAACAGCAATGGGTTATGTCAAAATGATAATTTTTAGATATATTGGTTAATAAAATATGTTATTAAAATTAATTTCACTGGTTTCTCTTTACTTTTTGTAATATGGCTATAGGACAATTTAAAATAATGTATGAGGCTTATATGATAGCTCCATTGGACAGCATTAGTCTGAACTAGTGAGTGGTAAGAGGACAAACTACATTTGAGAAACATTATGCAGGTAGGGTATACTGGATTGTTATAACTTAAGTGGATTCATACATAAGTGATAGCATTTTGGCAATGTAGGAGCTAAGGAAATGTGAATGGGGAAGAAACTCACCATCTCATAAGGGACTTCAAACTGGGGCAGGAGAGACATACAGATGCCTTAGAGAGAGCATTTGGATGCTTGAGACATATAGTCTTAGAGGAGACAATAGTCTTAGAACTGACATTGGAAGGCTTGTGCCACGGCATCCAAGCATGTGGAGTGAACCTAGCAATGTGGAATGGTTGGGGTGATGGTGTGATTCTGAAAGATCCATTAATATATAATAGGGGAATGGGGAAAAAGAACTGAGGCTCAAGGAAGGCAACTGAGACGAGTCATGCAATGCATCGGAACCCAATTCACTAGGACTGAGGCAGAGGATGGGCTCCAGTCCATCTCAATAGTAGGACTATTGAGAAAAGTGGAAGTGCTTTGGCTTGACCAGTTGTTCACATGTCTGGTCAGGGCTTGACTGCGTAATTGGGTCCTAGGTCACACTTCCACTTTTCTCAATAGTTGCCTGTCCATCAGTTTGTCGTACTGTGGAGGCTGGTGTGTTGCTGTGATACTGGAAGCTTTGCCATTGGTATTTCAAATACCAGCAGGTTCACCCTTGGTGAACAATTTCAGCTGAGCTTCCAGACTAAAACAGACTAGGAAGAAGGACCTGGCAGTCTACTTCTGAAAAAATTGGCCAGTGAAAACCTTATGAATAGCAGTGGAACATTGTCAGATATAGTGCCAGAAGATGTGCCTCTTGGGTTGGAAGTCACTGAAAAGATGACTGGGGAAGAGTTGCCTCCTCAAAGTAGAGTCAACCTTAATGATGTGGTTGGAGTCAAGCTTTCGGGACCTTCATTTGCTGATGTAACACGACTCAAAATGAGAAGAAACAGCTGCAAATATCCATTAATAATTGGAAAGAGGAACATATGAAGTATGAATCTAGCAAAATTGGAAGTCGTCAAAAATGAAATGAACACAAAATGATCGATATCCTAGGAATTGGAAAAAAAAAAAAAAAACGCATTGCCATCAAGTCCATGCTGACTCCTAGCTACCCTATAGGGCATGATAGAACTGCCCCATAGGGTTTCCAAGGAGCAATTTGAACTGCTGACCTTTTGGTTAGCAGCCTAGCTCTTAACCACTACACCACCAGGGCACAGTGTGCTGAAATGGACTGGTGTCAGCCATTTTGAATAGGACAATCATGTGGTCTACTATGCTGGGAATGACAACTTGAAGAGGAATGACATCACATTCATCATCAAAAAGAACATTTCAAGATCTGTCCTGAAGTACAACGCTGTCAGTGATAGGCTAACATCCATATGCCTACAAGGAAGACCAGTTAATACAACTATTATTCAAATTTATGCACCAACCACTAAGGCCAAAGACGAAGAGATTGAAGTTTTTTGTCTGAAACTGATCAAACTTGCAATCAAAATGCATTGATAATTATTAGTGATTGGAATGCGAAAGTTCAAAACGAAGAAGGAGTGGTAGTTAGAGAATATGACCTTGGTGATAGAAATGATACCGGAGATCACATGATAGAATTTTGCAAGACCAACGATTTTTCCATTGCAAATACCTTTTTTTCAACAACATAAATGGTGTCTATACATATGGACCTAGCCAGATGAAATACACAGGAATCAAAATGATTACATTTGTGGAAAGAGATGATGGAAAAGCTCAGTATCATCAGTCAGAACAAGGTGAGGGACCAACTGCAGAACAGACCATCAACTGCTCATATGCAAGCTGAAGTAGAAGAAAATTAGAACAAGTCCATGAGAGCCAAAGTACCATTTTGAGTATATTACACCTGAATTTACAGAACATCTCAAGAATAGATTTGACACATTGAACACTAATGAACAAAGACCAGATGAGTTGTGGAATGACATCAAGAACATCATACATGAAGAAAGCAAGAGGTCATTAAAGAGACAGGAAAGAAAGAAAAGACCTAAATGGATGTCAGAAGAGACTCTGAAACTTGCTCTTGAACGTTGAGTAGCTAAAGGAAAAGGAAGAAATGATGAAGTAAAATAGTTGAACAGAAGATTTCAAAGGGCAGCTTGAGAAGATAAAGTGAAGTATTATAATAAAATGTGCAAAGACCTGTAGATTAAAAATCAAATGGGAAGAACACTCTTGGTATTTCTCAAGCTGAAAGAACTGAAGAAAAAATTCAGGCCTCGAGTTGCAATAATGAAGGGTTCTACAGGGAAAATATTAAACAATTCAGGAAGCATCAAAAGAAGATGGAAGGAATACACACAGTCAGTGTATCAAAAAGAATTTTTCAGTGTTCAACTATTTCAGGAGGTAGCATATGAACAAGAACTAATGGTACTGAAGAAGAGGTCCAAGCTGCACTGAAGGCATTGGCAAAAAACAAGACTCCAGGAATTGAGGGAATACCAATTAAGATGTTTCAATAAACAGACGCAATGCTGGAGGCGCTCACTCATTTATGCCAAGAAATTTGAAAGACAGCTACCTGGCCAACATACTGGAAGAGATCCATATTTGCACCCATTCCAAAGAAAGGCAGTCCAACAGAATACAGAAATTATCGAATAATATCATTAATATCACACACATGTAAAATTTGCTGAAGATTATTCAAAAGTGGCTGCAGCAGTGTATCAACAGGGAACTGCCAGAAATTCAAGCTGGATTCAGAAGAGGACTTGGAACAAGGGGTATCATTGCTGACATCTGATGGATCATGGCTGAAAACAGAGAATGCCAGAAAGATGCTTACCTGTGTTTTATTGACTATTCAAAGGCATTCAAGCGTGTGGATCATAACAAATTATGGATAACATTTTGAAGAATGGAAATTCCAGAACACTCAATTGTACTCATGAAGAACCTGTACTTAGACCAAGAGGCAGTAGTTTGAACAGAATAAGGGAATGCTGCATGGTTTAAAGTCAAGAAAGGTGTGCATCAGGGTTGTATCCTCTCACCATCCTTATTCAGTCTGTATGCTGAACAAATAATCCGAGAAACTGGACTATATGAAGAAAAACGTGGCATCAGGATTGGAGGAAGACTTATTAACAACCTGCATTATGCAGATGACACAACCTTGCTTGCCAAAAGTGAAGAGGACTTGGGACACTTACTGATGAAGATCAAAGACCACAGCCTTCAGTATGGATTATACCTCAACATAAAGAAAACAAAAATCCTCACAACTGGACCAATAAGCGACATCATGATAAATGGAGAAAATATTGAAGTTGTCAAGGATTTCATGTTATTTGGATCCACAATCAATGCTCAGGGAAGCAGCAGTTAAGAAATCAAAAGACGGGTTGTACTGGGCAAATCTTCTGCAAAAGACCTCTTTAAAGTGTTAAAAAGCAAAGATGTCACTTTAAGGACTGAGGCACACCTGACTTAAGCTATGGTGTTTTCAATTGCCCGATATGCATGTGAAAGCTGAGCAATTAATAAGGAAGACCGAAGTAGAACTGATGCCTTTGAATTATGTTGTTGGCAAAGAATACTAAACTGCCAGAAGAAGGAACAAATCTGTCTTGGAAGAAGTACAGCCCGAATGCTCCTTGGAAGCGAGAATGGCGAGACTTCATCTCACGTACTTTAGACCTGTTATCAGGCGGGACCAGTCTCTGGAAAAGGACGTCATGCTTGGTAAAGTAGAGTGTCAGTGAAAAAGAGGAAGACCCTCAATGAGATGAATCGACACCGTGCCTGCCACAGTGGGCTCAAGCATAACAATGATTATGAGAACGATGCAGGACCAGGCAGTGTTTCATTCTGTTGTACTTAGGGTCACTATGAGTTGGAACCTACTCGATGGCACCTAACAACCACAACAACAACAGGTCTGGTTGGGAAGAAAGAAATCTGAACACTCAGCAACTATGACTGAGTAGTAGCCCTGGATGTGGAAAAAAAATTTTAAGAGCCAATGTATTATAAAAGGAGAGATTTTGTGGTAGAGGTTAGTAACATATTTACAAACAGTTTTGAGCTTGGCTATAGAGTTGGTGAAGATATACGTGGATTAAGCAGAGAAAATCTAGAAAGACAAAAGTGGGCAGTGGGAGATGGGGAAAGACAGGCAGCGATCATTTTGAGTAAGAGGAAACAACAGAGGGAAAAGTAGAGGGAGATTCTTATCCGGTTGGTGCCAGAAACAGTGAACGGAGGAGTAGAATTGGTTTTGGGTGGTATCTATGTTTCCTAGTGTTGCTGTGACACAAATACCACAAGTGGATGACTTTAAACAACATATATTTATTTTCTTACAGTTTGTTTGACTAGAAGTCTGAATTCAGGGCACCAGCTTTTGGGAAAGCCTCTCTGTCTATTGGCTCTGGGGGAAGATCCTTGTCTCAGCTTCTGTAGCCCTGGTATTTCTCGGTTCCTTGACAATCTTCACATGACATCTGTCTTTCCCTGTTTGTGCTTGCATGTCTCTGTGTCTATGCTGCTCTGTATAACTCAGAAATGATTAGATTTAGGGCACACTCTACACTGATACGGCTTTATTAACATAACAAAGAAAACCCTTTTCCTAAATGGGATTATACTTACAGATATAAGGGTTAGAATTCCAACACATATTTTGGAGGGACATGCACAATTCAATCCATAACAGATAGGGAGATAAAGGACTTTATTTGCCTTATATGGGATTTGTTTAAATGCATTTGAGGTGTTAAGTAGACATCAGCCAGGACTAAAGTATGGAAAAGTTGTTAGGGTTGGACACGGATTTGAAAGTTTTACTCATATGATAAATTGTTTGCACTGGATGAGATTGCCAAAGCTGAAGATAATGAATCAGTAAAGGCCAGCGACTAATTATTTTGGGAGCCGATTAGTTAGGGGTTGGGAAGAATCAAAATATGTAAAGTGTTTTACCATTTTTTAAGAAGCATGCTTCCATTATGATCAGAGTGCTAATCATTAATTACTAATGAAATGTGACTGCCAAGTGATCAGAATGTTCTTGTTGGCTCTCAGTATATTTGTTCGCTAATAATAAACAGGAAACAGATTTTCATTTGAAGTAAAATTGGAAATATACAATGAGAGAAAACACAATAGAATGGTTTTAAGGATTATTTTCACCAGAGGATATGAGCCTCGTGAATCACAATTTCCCATTCAATGGAAAAACTTTTAAAGTATTGGCATATATTCTGTATCAACCAGATAAAGCACCTTCTTCCTCAGCTATGTTTTTGAGAGAACTAACAGTGTTGTTGTTAGGTGCCGTCAAGCTGATTCCGACTCATAGCAACCCTATGTACCACAGAATGAAACACTGTCCGGTCCTGCGCCATCCTCACAATTGTTGTTATGCTTGAACCCATTGTTGCAGCCACTGTGTCAGTACATCTCGTTGAGGGTCTTTCTCTTTTTCATTTACTCTCTACTTTACCAAGCATGATGTCCTGCTCCAGGGACTCATCCCTCCTGATAACATATCCAGAGTAGTGAGACAAAGTCTTGCCATTCTCGTCTCCAAGGAGCATTCCTGCTGTACTTCTTCCAAAACAGATTTGTTCATTCTTCTGGCAGTCCGTGGTATATTCAATATTCTTCATCAACACCATAATTCAAAGACATCAATTCTTCTTCAGTCTGTCTTATTCATTGTCCAGCTTTCACATGTATATGAGGTGATTGAAAATACCCTGGCTTGGGTCAGGCCCACTTTAGCCCTCAAGGTGACATCTTTGTTTTTTAACACTTTAAAGAGATCTTTTGAAGCAGATTGGCCCAATTCAATGTGTCATTTGATTTCTTGACTGCTGCTTCCATGGCTGTTGATTGTGGATCCAAGTAAAATGAAATCCTTGACAACTTCAATCTTTCTGTTTATCATGATATTGCTTACTGGTCCAGCTGTGAAGAATACTGTTTTCTTTATGTTGGAGTGCAATCCATACTGAACTAACAATATCTCCATTTAGCTCTTCTAATTTCAGTTTCCAAGACTGCTGCTCCTTTTTGTTTGTAGTGACTTTGCAACATCATCTCTCATTTTAACAGACTTTTATGACGTTATAATTTATTTTACATCGATTATCTCTTTAGTTGGCATATTGGGTAGGTCTTAATCTCATCAGAGCGAATCATATTATGTGCTGATTACATCTGGGAAGGTTTCCTGTAGGCATCTCATTTCATCCCAGTTGGGGGCAGGGCTGGTCTTTCTTTGTCAGCTTCATTAGAGAGGAATGTAGGGACGTTGATTCAGACAGGAGAGGCTAGGTTATGTAGTGTAATGAAAGACACCAAAATCTCTCTAGCTTAGGAAAATGTGGATGATGTGCATCCCAACTCTACTCCAACTCACCTTCACTCTGGGACCCAGACTCAGGGATCATACTATACCTGGAACATTGGCAGTTATGGCAGAGGGAAAAGAGTGACTGTTGTTACTTGCCCTTAAGTTGGTCCCCTACTCATGGCTACCCCATGAACAAAGGAACTAAACACTACCCTGTCCTGTGCCATCCCTATGATCAGTTACAAATTGGACCATTGTGATCCATAGAATTTTCATTGGCTAATTTTTGGAAGTACATTACCAGGCCGTTCTTCCTAGTTCATCTTAGTCAGAATGCTTTGCTGAAACCTGTTCAGCATCATAACAACATACCAACCTCCACTGGCAGATGCGTAGTGTCTGTGCATGAGGTGCATTTGTTGGAAATCGAACCCAGGCCTTCTAGTAGAGGGGAGTATTCTACTATTGAACAAATAACACCCTCAAGGAGTGCATAGGGAAGACCACACTGGCTGTCTTAGTCATCTAGTGCTGCTATAACAGAAATACCACAAGTGGATGGCTTTAACAAAGACAAATTTATTTCTTCACAGTAAAGTAGGTTAAAAGTCCAAATTCAGGGCGTCAGCTCCCGGGGAAGGCTTTTTCTCTCCGTCAGCCTTCTCATCAATGATCCCCCAGACTAGGAGCTTCTCTGCACAGGGACCCCGGATCCAAAAGACACACTCTGCTCCTGGCACTGCTTTCTTGGTGGTATGAGGTCCCCCTGTCTCTCTGCTGACTTCTCTGTTTTATATCTCAAGAGATTGCCTCAGGACACAATCCAATCTTGTAGATTGAGTCCTGCCTCACTAACACAGCTGCCATGCATGCTCCCTCATTAACATCATAGAGGCAGGATTTACAGCATATAGGAAAATCACACAATGCCAGGAATCATGGCCTAGCCAAACTGATACACATTTTTTGGGGGGGACATAATTCAATCCATAACACTGGCTCTTGAAGTTTCTTCTGGAAATGTCACAACTCAAATGGCCTCATCTGAATTCGTTAGGGTGGGAATCCTCACACAGGAAGAGCATCCAATATTGATGAATCTTTCACAGATGTCCTTTGTTTGGAGTACCTTCAATCATTTATGGCTGTTGAATTAGTCTTCTATTGTCCACAATCTTAGGGGTCCAAGTATTGTGTTTTGATTACCCTTTTTAGTCAAGAGGAAGATAATTTGATACATTATAGTGGATTAGTGTGATGTTTTGCCCAGGGTAAAAATGTTGCAATTCCTTTAGACTATATTTTGACAGAGAGTGAGGGAGAAGACATAGTTTTGAAGCAAGAGAATGAATGTGAATTGCTATGGACTTACACTAATGAGAACTGCTTTTGATTCTCTTTTATGATGGTACTGAAAATAATACATTCACCAGATCAGTAGGCACATACCAAATGTCAATGGCTGTGTTAGTCTGTTCTAATGAAGATATCCCATTCGGCACAGCAGCTGCAATTAGGTCTACAATTTGGTTACGTTTATGGTAGTCTCCTATCATCTACCACGATCTCTTGAGCTTTTGCAAGGGCTGCCCTGTGCATCCTTTAAATTTTGAGAGTGGTACTAACCTATGCTATACCACTTCATATTTGAAATTGCTTCTGATTTATTTTCTTGACTGAGAAAGGGAGACAGTTTCAGAAATTCGGCCATTCCTATCATGATGAATCTTACTCTGCAAGTTAGGGATCTCTTGGGAGAGTTTTACAGCAGCTACATGTATCCATCCCAGTTATGAACTCAGAGACTAAGGAAATTATAACAGTGTGCATCCTTAGAACTACTGGACCTACAGTGATGTCGACTCGAGCTAGGACTCCATTTATAACTTTCCTTTGTAGGTAGGTCTCCATTTTAACAGAGGGGTTATGATGATAGTTTAGTTCCTTTGGTATCTGTCACCACTGAGATCCTCTGTCAGCAGTCCTCAGAAAAACTGGGTGTTTTCCTTTACTCAGTTTCTTTCATTGATTAATGACTATAGATTACTTTGAGGAAAGATTTTGGGAATTGTGGTCATATGTACTTTCTGGGGTGTTATAGAGTCCTTTTTTAAGGGGTTCCAGATTCCTCATCAGCTGATGGGCTCTGGAACTGAAAACTGGCTCAGGTCTGGAAAGTGGAAGAGTGATCATGATTTTCCAATACAGCAGCTGCCTTTCAGCTCTTGACCATTTTTCTTTTGTTATGCCCTTGTTGGCTGCCCAACTTACCCTGCCCTTAGGAACACATCACTACAGACTTTTGAGGTTAAGTTCCTCTTGCTCCATTCTAGCTTCAGTCTGTTATAGTAATCATATTCATCTTTTCTCTGATAGTTAAGTGCAATACCTGGTCTCTGATGTTTCAGAATACAATCACCTCCGTGGCCTCATTGACACCAGGGGACCCAGTTCCATAGCAATATCTCCTACTATCAACCCTGGCTTCAGAGGACAGACATTACTGAAATTCTCAGCAATGTCAGTACCCTTCTCACTAATATATTCCTTATTTACTTAGTAAAGTAGCTGTTGTCTTTCTCCACCCCCCACTTGTCTAGGTACAGGCTACCCTGGGAACACATAGTTTGTAGGTAAGATAATAGCTACATTCTTGTTTGCCTGTTGCTCTGAAACTACCGATCCCTTCTTCAATATTCTGACAAGGAAGTTCTGGCATTTTCATATCATTTACTGTAGGTCATCAATGTGTCCAATCTGTAAGCAGCCATCCCAGCAGTACATCAGGACCGGCTTCAGGTGTGACTACCCACAATTTATACACTAAAGCAGTGGTTCTCAAAATTGAATCTGCATCGGAATTCCTTGGGGGGCTTGTTAAAACACAAATGGCTGGGTATTACCCCAGAATTTTTGGTTTAGTAGGTCTGGGGTAAGGTCTGAAATTTTGCATTTGTAACAAGTTCCCAGGTGATGGTGATGCTGCTGGTCCAGGGACAATACTTTGAGGACCGCTTGGCTGGAACATAAAGTCACCACTCAGATTTGTAGTCTCTGTTGTCCAAGTCCAAGTCTACTTAGTGTTTAATTCTGTCTTCTTCATATGTTTTATAATTTTGGTGACACAGAGAGTGTTTTAAAAAGTTGAAACAAGTGAGTACATGATGTTTTAGTAAACACTTTTTGTTTATTTACAACAGCACCATATTAATATATAATACTTGGTTTGGGCTAAGTTATGATTCTCCTCACCCTGAAATAAAATTCACCAGTTTTTTTCTTTAACAGAGTAGGTGAAGGTTAATGGTAAATGTCCATTTTATGAATGCTCAGGGTTTGTCCTGACTGGGCTCTGACAGGCTTCCATATCTAAGGACACTTGTCCCTCAACAGACATTTTAAAAATTCATATTTAAAGAGAATAAACCAAACAATATCTTATTATTTCTCAAATTAAAATTTTGTTGTCTATTGAATTTTAAATATAAGATTTCAGTCACTGAATAAATTACATGGTGATGAAATGAGCCAGAATAGCAGAATAGAATCTTTGAAGGAGACTGACAGTAAGAAATTTGCTGTCCAATTAAGATTAGGATTTGGCTCCTCACCCCAGCTTACCACTCCCTACTCATAAGTCAACTTGTATAGGTACAGGCTACCAAGGATCAATTGTTGTGAATTTCAGATGTTCAGCAAGCTGTCAGATGATGTTTAGATGTTTCCAAGGAAACAGTTTTGCTTATTAGCACTTATCTCCATAGAAGGACCAATTTTAGTTATACCACCTCCTGGATATAGAAACAATCAGCTAGACTTCTTTTACAACTGAAACCCACAAACCTGATTTAAATTATAGTATTGACAAAAATAAAGGCATCTCATGCTCTTCTAAATTTGTCTACTTTTAGAAGTAGATCTTCAGGTTCTTCTTCCTAGTCTGTCTTAGTCTGGAAGCTCTGCTAAGACTGTCCACCATGGGTAACCCTGCTGGTATTTGAAATATCAGTGGCATAGCTTCCTGCATCACAGCAACATGCAAACCACCAAAGTATGACAGACTCACAGATGAGTGGTGGAAATATGTTTGTTTATGTAGAGAGATTTATTTGAAGGAAGTGGCTCATGCAATTGTGGAGGCTGGCAAGTCCTAAATCTGTGGATCAGACATCAGGCTAGAAGAGGCTTCTTCTGACTCATGTGGTTGCAGGGCTGATGAATCCAAAATTGGCAGGTCAGAGGGCAGGCTGCTGGCTCACAACCCTAGAACTGGAGGTCAGAGGATGATAGGTCAAATGCAGGATCCAGAAAGAGTGAGCTTTGCTAGAACATCCATATATATTGGATGCAGGCTACACCCCCAAGAAAACTATCTTTTCAGCTGATTGGCTGCTCTCATCAGATTACAAAATGGAGGATAATTACATCATTACATGGCTGCAAATTACATTATTACATAACTGCCAAACCACTGAGAAACATGGTCCGCCAAAGTTGACACACAACCTTCACCATCACATCTGCATTTTCAATACAAATGAAGGACTTGTTTATAAAACTCTTAAAATATTGAATAATCGAGTTTAGGTGCAGTATTCGAATTTTATTGATTTTCCTTGCATTATGGTGTTACTTTAAGCAAGATTATTTCATAAATTTATGTTTGAAACTTTATGATATGGTATTTTAACCTACATGGCTGATTCAACATGTAAATTAATTTCAACTCTATATCCAACCTGGGAGTGCAGTGTAAATTTGGACCACAATTCCTAGAATCTAGAAAGAATTTCAGTAAAATTTGAGAATCTATGCTTCCATACAATATTCAAAATTGCCTATGTGGAAGAAAATGAAATGTATTCAGAAGAGTACTACCTAAATCCAGTGACTTCTCTGACAGTGTAGGGACACTGTCATCACAGTCCCACAAGTTTGCAAAAAGCATATTTACATAGCAACAAGCACAGCCAACAGTTTCAAGAAGACCTCCTACAAGGCTGCATGGTGACCTGATTCTTTCTAAATCCACAGTGGATGAGTGTACAGATCTCTCCTACAGAGTTGAGAATAAACTTGTAGAAAATGTACATCAGCCTATTATTGATTGGTTAAGTTTGAATATAACCTCTTGCCTTGAATATGTAAAACTTGTTTCCTTTTCATTGCCAAGGAACACACTAATAAGCAAAGTGAAAGGACAGAGAAGCAAATGCTACCAGTTTGGGAAGACGATTTTAGACTAATTTTGCTTGCCTTCTAATTGGGCCCAATGTTGGTCTAGTATCCTAAATGTGCTTGAATCATATCAAGAAAAATATATTTGTATTTCAAATCTCTAGGCATTTACAATGTAGTTGGAAATTGAAATCTGTTAATACATCAGCAGCAGAGCGGTAGACAAGAGTACATAACCAGAAGCTATACTGCTTGGCTGAGAGAAGGAGAACTGTGAGTCTGTTACTCCGAGAAGGATCATGAAAAGGGAGAGACCAATTGTTCCTTGAAAAAATACAGGATATTTCAGAATATATGTGTAATAATGGAAAGTACTAAAACATGCAAAGACATAAGACTGATCCCAGTACCTCTTTAATAATGGATATTTCTTCTAGAAATTTATCCAAAAGAAATAATTGGGAAAGTGAACAAAGATGTATGTACATGTTGGTTTATTACACCTTTGTCTGCATCCATTTACATGAGGAGCAATAGAATAATAGTAATAATAAAGTTATTATATTATTATTTAATTGGAATATTAGACTGTAGTTAATAAGATAATATAGACCTTTATCATGAGCTCATGAGGAACCTGTACATACATCAAGAGGCAGTCGTTCAAATAGAACAAGAGGATGCTATGTAGTTTAAAGTCAGGAAAGGTGTGCATCAGGATTGTATCCTTTCATCACACCTATTTAATCTGTATGCTGAGGAAATAATCCAAGAAGCTGGACTATATAAAGAAGAACGGGGCATCAGAATTGGAGGAAGACTCATTAACAACCTGCGTTATGCAGATGATACAACCTTGCTTGCTTGAAGTGAAGGGGACTTGAAGCACTTACTGATGAAGATCAAAGACCACAGCCTTCAGTATGGATTACACCTCAACATAAAGAAAACAAAAATCCTCACAACTCGACCAATAAGCAACATCATGATGAATTGAGAAAAGATTGAAGTAGTTAAGGATTTCATTTTACTTGGATCCACAGTTAACACCCATGGAAGTAGCAGTCAAGAAATCAAAAGACGCATTGCATTGGGCAAATCTGCTGCAAAAGACCTCTTTAAAGTATTGAAAAGCAAAGATGTCACCTTGAAGACTAAGGTGCACCTGACCCAAGCCATGGTGTTTTTAGTCATCTCATATACATGCGAAAGCTGGACGATGAATAAGGAAGACCGAAGAATTGACACCTTTGAATTGTGGTGTTGGTGAAGAATGTTGAATGTACCATGGACTGCCAAAAGAACGAACAAATCTGTGTTGGAAGAAGTACAACCAGAATGCTTCTTAGAAGCAAGCATGTTGAGACTACGTCTCATATATTTTGGACATGTTATCAGGAGGGATCAGTCCCTGGAGAAGGACATCATGCTTGGTAAAGTAGAGGGTCAGTGAAAAAGAGGAAGACCTTTAATGAGATTGATTGACACAGTGGTTGCAACAATGGGCTCAAACATAACAACGATTTTGAAGATGATGAAGGACTGGGCAGTGTTTCGATCTGTGGTACATAGGGTCACTATGAGTCAGAACCGACTCGATGGCACCTAACAAAAACAACAACATCATTATGTATTGAGTGAAAATAGAAGGTTATAGAAGAATGTGATGCCTTCACTAGTGGTTCTATGGTTTTTGAAAGATTTATTCTGGTATGCTGAATGTCTTTCCTTTATAATGAATAGTAACTACTACTATTACTTATTTAGGCTTCCCATATGCCAAGAATTGTGTATCAAATTTTACACATATTATTTTTATAAGCCTCACAAATAATTTGTGAGATAAATATTATTTTATAGATGAGTGACTTGAGAAGTTAAGCAACTTGTCCAAGTTTGCACAGTCATTTAGTTGCAGAGGTAGGACTCAAACCCAGAATTGCCTGAATATAAATGAGATTGATCTATCTTACAACTTAATAGTATTCTGCATTTTTTCAAAGAGTTTTTACTTCTATTCTCTTACTTAATGGTCACAACAACTGTGTAAGATAGACTGAGCAAATCTTATCCAGTTTTACATTGGACAAAAATCAGATTCAGAGAGTTTGAACAATCTCTCTTTGGTCACACAGCTAAGACCAGAATTTAGGTGACATTACACAGGAAAGAACTGATGCCTTTGAATTATGATGTTGGTGAAGAATATTGAACATACCATGAACTGCCAGAAGAATGAACAAATCTGTCTTGGAGGAAGTACAGCCAGAATGCCCCTTAGAAGCAAGGATGACAAGACTTCTTCTCATGTACTTTAGACATATTATCAGGAGGGACCAGACCCTGGAGAAGGACAACATGCTTGGTAGAGGGTCAGCAAAGAAAAGGAGGACCCTCAACGAGATAGATTGACACAGTGGCTACAACAATGGGTTTAAGCATAACAATGATTGTGAGGATGGCACAGGACCTTGCAGTGTTTCATTCTGTTTTACATAGGGTTTTTTCATTCTGTTTTACATAGTTGGAATCAACTCGACAGCACCTAACAACCACCTAACAACAACTTTTAAATTGTGCCATTCTATTTGGATGGAACATGTTTATGAAATTCTGAACAGCATGATTGTTAGGTAAGAAGACTAATTTCCCAAACTTGATTTCTTCTTTTCTATATCAGGTGACATCAGTTATTCTAACACTCTGTCCTTTCTTTTCTTTCACCCCTTATTCCACTCTGTGGTGATGGACAATGACTCCTGAATGTTGAGTTTGGGAGAGGAATTGGATGAGAGTAGCCCTGCCTCTTCCTCTTTCTTCCTTTAGGAGCCCAGATGCCTGTAGGAAGGAAATATTCAGCTATGTTTCTCCACGCCGTAGGCTTTACAGAGGTACAGTGCTTTGCAGGGAGGATCCTGCTTATGTAGTGCTGCTTGGGATAGGGGTCACTGAGCTGTGTAATTCTGGAGTTCATGCACATTGCTACTTTATACTTAAACCACATCCGTAATACTTTATCAGAAATAAAAATCTTTTTTCATTTCCTACCTGTGTTAGTTTGTGGTCTAATTTCTTGATTGACGCAGAACAGTTGTTGTTGTTAGGTGATGTTGGGTCGGCTTTGATTAATAGCAACCTTATGTGTGTGTGTGTGTGTGTGTGTGTGTGTGTGTGTGTATATATACATATATATATAACAGAACAAAACATTGTCTGGCCCTGCACCATCCTCACAATCATTATGTTTAAGCCCACTGTTGCAGTCACTGTGTCAGTCCATCTCATTAAGGGTCCCTCTCCCTCGCTGACCCTCTACTTTACCAAGCATGATGTCCTTCTCTAGTGATTGGTCCCTCCTAATGACATGTCCAAAATAAGTGAGATGAAATCTCACTATCCTTGCTTCTAAGGAACATTCTGGTTGTATTTCTTCTAAAATGAATTTGTTCTTCTGGTAGTCCATGGTATATTAAATATTTTTTTGCCAGCACCACAGTTTGAATGCATTAATTCCTCTTCAGTCTTCTTCTTTCATTGTCCAGCATTTGCATGCATATGAAGCAATTGAAAATACCATGGTACATCCAGAAGTACAGAAGAGTAAATAAAGGTACATTTATTGGGTCCTGTTTAATGCCAAAAATCATGAGGATTCAAAGTGAACTTGGTATTCTGGCATCAGGACAAAAGGATGGCCATGAAATTTAACAGTTGTACTCTTAAAATTGTTTTTAGAGGTTAAATCTATAATTACTAAGAGTAAGAAAGTCATGTTAATAGTTTTCATGAAAAATATGTGAAGAGTTTATTTTATACCAAACACAGTTTGGAGGATATTACCAAATTATAAGGGTGTGTAAACAAGGATGGTGAATGGTCTGTAAGCAATATTATTTCCTTCAGTCAATCAGTAAATACTTCTTGAATGCCTTTTGTATGCCATAATTATCTTAGTGTTTATGAGTTTGGGCTTTGGGGCAATATTGCCTATGTTTGCATCCCTACTTTGCCATTTACATGCTCTTTGACTTGAGTTAACTCACCCAGTCTTCCTGAGCCTCACATTTTTCATCTGTAAAATGGAGATAATACTAACATCTATCATACAGGGTTTTGTTAAAGTTTAATGAATTAATACCTGCTGAGCAATTAAGCAATTAAAGTTCCTGGGTAGTCCAAATGGTTTGCTCTCAGCTAATAATTGAAAGGTTGGTGGTCCAAACCCACCCAGAAGCGCTGCAAAAGAAATGCCTGGTGATCTGTTTCTGAAAAATTACAGCCAAGAAAACCCTATGGAGCTCAGCTGTATTTAGTAACACGTGGGGTCCACATGAGTCAGAATTGACTCAATAGCAGTTGGTTTGGGTTTCGGCCAATCAGTTAAGAAAGTGACAGGCACATAGTAAAATCTTGATAAATGTCAGCTATCATTAATTTTATTATTATTTTTATATTCTGGGGTGATCACACCTATAAATTTAATTATAGTCCATAAACTGACTTGTAAATTAATGTCTTTAAATTAGACCCTATTATTGCACTCCAGGTTTAGTTACTTAACCTCACCTCTAAGCTTAAGGTATTAGAAACTGCCCCGATGGTCCCTTGAAACTCTTCTCTCAGTGTTTCTTGTATTGATCAATGACATCCTCACCTACCTAGTTGTACAAGCTAGAAACATAGGTGTCACCCTTAATGCGCTCTTCCTTTACCTGCCATATCAAGTCCTTCATTAAGTCCTGTCACTTTAACCTTCCAAACAACTTTCATATTTGCCTACTTTCAAACTGCAACTTCACTACTTTGTATCAGCCACCATCACACCTTGCCTGAGCTATTGCACTAGCCTCCTAAAAGCTCCCTCAGCATCTAGTCTTCCAACTCAGCCAATATATTCCATGAACAGAAGTCAGAGTGATAAAAAGCGTATTGGCTGCAACAGTGGGTTCAAGTATAACAATGATTGTGAGGATGGCACAGGACTGGTGTTTTGTTCCGTTCTACATTGGGTCACTATGAGTTGAAAGTGACTTGACAGTACCTAACCATAACAACAGCATACCTGAGCATGTCATCTCACTGCTTAAAGACCTTCAGATATTACCTGTTGTTCATAGGACAAGACTTAAATCAATTAATAAGATTTAGAAATCTTACTATAATTTGGCCCCTTCCTACCTCTCCAGGTTCAACTCATGACACACTACGTCTTCCACTCTGGGATTCAGCCACATTGGCTTTTCAGTTTCTCCAGAATAACATGAGTGTTCTTCCTTGAAGACCTCTGCACACTGCACATGCAGTATCCTCCAGCTGGAATCTCTCCTCTCCTTCATACAAGCAACATCCATAAATCCTTCAAGTCTCAGCTTAAATGTGTTTTCCATAGGTCTTCCCTGACACCCCAGGTCGAGTTAGAACCATATTCGTATTTTCAATATATCCTGTATTTTCCTCTAAAATCATATATAGAAGTTTGTTATTGGTTTAATGTTATTGGTATGGATACTTTCCCAGCTAGAAGGTAAGTTCTAGGAGGAAAGGGATCATTTTATATTATCCATACCATATCTTCAGCACCTGCATGATGTCTACCAAATGGATCGCAAACATTTGTTGAGTGAATAATTAAATTAATGGGTGATGTGACATCTGAGCTGAGTTTTGAGAAATATGTAGGAGTTAGCCCATATGACTGGGGGTGAGGAGCATAGTAGGGAACACTGGGCATAAGGAGCAGCAGATGTGGAGGCATGAAAGACGTAGGAAGCTGGACGTTCAAGCAGAGGCAATGAGGACCCTTGTGTACTGTTTGAGAGGTATAGATTTTATTCTGAAGTCAATTGGAAGCTATTAAATAAATTTAAATAGTGAAGTGCCTGGATTAGATTTGGGTTTTGACACAAATACTTAGCAGAAGTATGCAGAATAGACTCAAGAGAAATAACATTGAGGTTAAAGTGACTGGTTAGGAATCTGTTAGTCATTCCACTCCCATGACTTGATAAATTTTGGTATCCTAAACTAAGAATGCCCAGTTGGTGCAGTTGTTAAAGCAATTGACTGCTAACGGAAAGATCAGTGGTTTGAAATCACCAGTGGATCCACAGGAGAAAGATGTGCCAGTCTGCTTCCGTAGAGATTTATAGCCTTGGAAACATGAGTCAGAACTGACTCGACGGCAGTAGATTTGATTTTGGAGCCCTGGTGGCACAGTAGTTAACAGCTCAGCTGCTAACCAAAAGGTCAGCAGTTCCAATCCACCAGCAGCTCCTTGGAAACCCTATGGGGCAGTTCTACTCTGTCCTATAGGGTCACTATGAGTCAGAATCCACTCCATGGCAATGGCAAAACTAAGAGTTGTGTAGGGATTAAGAACGGATGAATTCTGAAGATATTACCAAAAAAACCCATTGTTGTTGAGTCGATTCCAATTCACAGTAACTCAACAAGACAGAGAAGAAATGCCTTATAGGGTTTCCAAGGCTGTAATCTTTATGGAAGCAGACTGCCACATCTTTTTCCCACAGAGCAGCTGGTAGGTTTGAACCTCTAACCTTTTGTTCAGCAGCCGAGTGCTTAACCATTGTGCAACCAGGACTCCTTCTGAAGATATTAAAGGGGTCTAATTGAGCAGACTTCCTCACTGATGGGATTTGGAGATTTGGTGGGAAGGGATTATAGATTAGCCCTTGGTTTATATTTTGTACAACTGGATGGATGGTGACGGAATTCATAAAGACAACAGACACTGTATGAGAGACAAATTTAGTGGTGGTGGTGACGGTGGTAAAATACTGCATTTGCATTGTCTAGTTGAGGCACTTGAGACATCAGTGGATCTGCCTAGTGATGGTATACATTATACTTCTATATAAAGGAAGCTGATGTCATGGGAGTGGATGAGCTTACCAAGGAGCAATTTGTATAGGAATGATTACTTACCATTCCATAGCTCAACTTGAGAAGCCTTTTGAGTACTCAGTAAACACTCTTCTTGTTATAGTTGTTAGTTGCCATCAAGTCAATTCTGACTTATGGTGGCAGAGTAGAACTGCTCTGTAGGGTTTTCAAGGCTATGACCTTTTGGAAGCAGATCACCAGGATTGTCTTCTGAGGCACCTGTGGGTGGGTTTGAACCACCATCCTTTTGGCTAGTAGTCAAATACTTAACTATTTGCGCCCCCTGGGGACTCCTTAAATACTCCTAGTTTTAGGAATATGCACATGCACATATACGTATAAAATTTTGGATACAATTTTAGGGGTTTCACATACATTCTTAAGGCTATTTTCATTTTACTTTAAAGTAAGAAAATGAAGGAGAGAAACTTGGATAAGTATGAAGGAGTGCCCAACGAAGATAAGCCCAAAGAGGCTGCAATGGATTGACCAGAAACATGGGTGAGAATTAGTCTAAAGTTGTATCACAGAAAACTAGGGAGAAGAGAATTTAAAAAGGAAAAATTCACCAGGAGTGTTCTGATATTTTAGAAAGGCAGTGTGAGAGGAAGACTGAGAATAGCAATTTCAGTGGTGTTGTGGGGCAGAAGCCCAATTGCTTCCAAAGTCAATGGAAAGTAAGGAAATAGAAACAAGCATGCAATATTCTTTTCCAGAAACTTGAAGTTATAGAGCAAGAGAGCTAAACAATAGCTAGAGAAGGCATAGAATCAAGAGAAGGATTGTGTGTGTGTTTGTGTGTGTGTGTTTTAATTTTATTATTTTGGTTTCTATGTCATAAATATGGCTTTGTATTGAGGATAAAGAGGCATTAAAAGGTTATTTGAGAAATATTTAAGGGAGTTTTGCTTTTAATTTGGAAGAAGAGAAGACATAAGGAGTTCTGAAAGGGGAGTTTAAGTATCTAATTTATACTTTGTGTGAGAGTCAGCAACTTGTGCTGCCCTAGAGAGCAGACGAGGGCCAGTGGGTTCTGTCAGGGCAGCAATTGCATTGCCATTAGGAAGTGTGCAAGCAAAAACTAATGACAAGTTGTCAGGGACAGCATAGAGGGAATTCCCAATTACACGGGGAATTGAATTGCATGTCCCTTTCACCTCTGGGATGCTGTGGCTCTTTTTCAGGAATTCCTAGGGAGAATAAGAAAACCCTTTTATCCTTCATGTTTGAGAAATTGGTGCCCTAAATTCAGAAAGGCAAGTTGCACTGAACACAGTATTTGAATAGCTTTGGATTGATGTGCCATGGGAACTATCTGTCACATCTAGTTACAAAAAACATGTGATGCATTAGATTTAATCAAAGGCGATTAGCCAGAGCTTCTGCCTGTGTAGTTTGCTAATGATGATATGTTATTTTTCATTTTGAAACCTCTGACAAATCTTGGGATCACAGAGTCATATTTTCTACTTGTACCTTAATTTTTAAAATAATTATTTTAATACTTGCCCTACTCCTTCATGTGCAAAAATGAAAACATTTAAAATGTGAATGGCTGCAAGATTTAGGTGTATTCTACGTGCACAAGGATTCAAGGTATGACTCTATAAGCCTACACCTTCACATGTTTGAGAAAATAGAAAATCACAGCAATTATGTGAAAAATAAAGACCCCCAGGTCTTCAAGAATGTGCTGGGAAACGTCAAGAATATAGTTTTATCTTGAACAATTTCAAAATATGAGCTTGGTAACGTGGCACTACCTATAATTTTGAAGCATTTGTTTCTTTTAGAAAAAAGCACTCCAAATGTCCATACTGAACACGTTTCAATGAATTTGACAAAGTAGAATTATTAAAGATTCCAAAATTAGAGTGTAATAATTAGGTGACCCAAAACAGCAGACTTCATTACATCAAAAAAGAGAGACTCTATTATCTTTCCACTGTTATTTTGTGTACTTGTGTGTCTGGGTGTATCTGTGTCTTTCAAAACAGTTCTTAATACCTGACATTGTAAGAGGAAGGACACCAAATAGAAAAAAAAAGGCACTCTTTAGGCCTCATTGTGTAATGGAGCTGGCTTACCTGGGTCTGCTGAATTTGAGGACCAAGATAATGATGTCACTTATCAGTTAGATCTGCTCAGTACAGGGATCGCCAAGTGATATATTTAACTCTAGATGTCATAACAATGGCAAAAAGATTAGTTTAGTAAGAACTGAAATCACCCAGTGGTGTGACTTTTTTTCATACAACCACTGAGTGCTTTTGATAATAACCACCATTCCCTGTCCACTAAACTCAGTAGATGTCACTCATAGCTAGGAGTAATTAAATTAGTTTATGGGCCTTTGTCTTCTATCACATTGGTTCTGTTTCTCCCTCCCACCTTATTTTTATTCATTTATGTAACAAATATTTGTTAGGCAGCTACAATATATTAGACAACCACTATGTGTAAGCAGAGCCCTAGTGGTGCAGTGGTTAAGAGTTTTGGCTGCTAACCAAAAGGTCAGCAGTTCAAATCTACCAGCCACTGCTTGGAAACCCTATGTGGCAGTTGTACCCTGTCCTATAGGGTCAGTATGAATCTGAATCAACTTGGTGGCAACAGGTTTTTGGTTTTTTATGGGTTAGCCGTTGACCACTCGTCAGAAGGTTGGCAGTTCAAACCCACCCAAAGGTGCCTCAGAAGAGAGGCCTGGTGATCCGCTTCGGAAAGGTCACAGCCTTAAAAACCTTATGGAGCAGTCCTACTCTGCACACATGGGGTTACTGTAATTAGAAATTGACTCAATGGCAACTAACAACACTGTGCTTTAGATATTGCATAGTGCTTCTCGAACTTTAGTGTGCATGATATTTATGTGGCTGTGTGTTAAAAGAAAGATTCCTGGGTCCCATCCCCAGAGATTCTGATTCAATAAATTTGCAGTGGGACCCAAGGATTTGCATCTCATCACCAGCTTCCAGGTGATGAGATGTTTCCCGTGGGCAATACTTTGAGTATCATTGCCTTAGTAAATACAAATGTCTTTTGAATGGATAATAATTTAAGCTTCATCAGAGATTTACTCACTGTTAATTTTTCAGGAATTTTGTGATCCAGTTGTTAAATACAGTCATCCTTGAAATTGGCAATGGTGAGACTATTTGCTTCAGAGAAATTGGCAAATGCTACAGACCTAGGTTTTTATCCCCAGAGGGCCAGTTTTAAAACATTTAGCAGCACACTACTGTCTGAAAGTGAATGAGTTTATTACATTGCTTTTCAGAAGATATGGAGGGCGGAGAGAAGCTAAGGAAATGAGGCTTAGGGAATCCCCTAAGATGCGAAAGACACAGAGAGTGAAGGCACAAATTAGCCAAAGACTTATGTCAACTACTTCACGTTTTGGTCAAAGAACATAAGATCAGCAATTTTATTACTGTATTAACAATTCCAGCAGACCCCTTTCAACCAGAGAGATGGAAAAAAGCAAGTAATTTGAACCTGAATCACTGTCCTGGTGCTCCCTGGCTGTTTGGTGTGTTATTTAAACTCTTGCAACAAAAGATTTCTTGTTTATATATACGTGGGTAGACAGGATCATTTGAGATGTCACTTCCTTCTCGAGATTGTACAGTTCTGAGTGCAATAGCCTAATGAACTGCCCAATGTCATGTTTCCGATTCCTACTCACTCTAAGATGGATTTTGTTTTCTGAGGCTCAGAGTCTCTGGAGTTCAGCATTGTGTAAATACCTGGACTGATGGGATCATGGGCATGTCCTAATTACCTCTTGAGGTGGTTGTGAAGATTAAATGAGATCACGTACTGATAGGGTTTTAAAAATACTACAGAGGTAAACAAATGCATGGTCAAATTACTATGAGCTTGGGATTTGGAAATTTTGGCTGGAGATTGGTAGGGATAATTTAGGAGCAATGGTTTCTGTTGGTCAGTGTGACTGTTCCTGGCATGTATTTGTGTGCCTGCAAGAAATGGGGAAGTGGGTTATAACTTAATTTAGCAACAGACAGCAGAAGAATCTTGGAGCTAAGATTTCTTCCCCACAGGCTGAAAACATGATCATGCTCGTATATCTCATTATTTGCATTAATTTCTTCATGATTTATTCTTTCAACAAATATTTATTGAGCTTTTACTATGCTTAGCTTTCAGTTAGGTGCTGAGAATGGAGAGTGAATAAGGCAGCCATGTTTCCTATTCACTGGGTGCTTACAAATCTAGAGAAATTGAAGTTTAAAAGGCATTTAGAAATTATAATATTTCATTGGGAAAAATCATGTATCACCTCTTAGGATTTGCTATACCACCTCCACCTCCCACCTCCACAAATACAGTACTGTTTTGAAAAGAAGATAGTGTTATTTGGAGCAAGATGGTAAGATGATCAGTGTTTAGGTGTGTGTATTAAACAGATTAATTATATGTATTAGGCTAATTGTAATAACTGCGTAGGCACTACAATTAATCTTGTTTAAATGCAAACAAGAAAGTATCTCTTTATTTAAAGACTTTAGTGACTAAGCCTACATCTTCATATGTCAGAGAGGGTGGAAAATCACAGCAATTACCTGGAAAATAAAGACCCCAAAACAGCCTAGCCAAAACAGCCTGAACAGTTGAGTAATTTTGTTTTGAAAAGAAGTATGTTTTCAACAGTGTGAACCTATTCATATGTGAGATTATCAGAACTGGACACTCACATGGCACAGCTGAAAGTTTAAAATACACACAACTGAAATGCCCTAAATCAGCAAACACAAAATCGAGGCCCAAGTCCCAGGAATGGGGTTGTTGCAGGAGGAAGTCAGAAGCCCAGCTGGGTGAGGAACACAGTTGGCTAAGTAGAGGAAATGACTGAACAGAGAGCAATCAATCTGATAGGAACTGTCTGATAACAAAATGGAAGTGACAGAGAGGAAAGGTACATGCGGATGATAAATAATCATCAAAATGAAAACCAGGTCTATTCAGGCATCCATCTATGGCCCGTATCAGATAGCTGCAAAAATCTTCAGTCTGTATATTGCTCAGTCAAATCCCAAGGAAAGGACATTTTTTGATTAACCCTTCTTAATTCTGAGTGAATTAACTGATAATACAGATCCATCCAGAAAAATTTTATAACAAGACAGCCAGAATGCTCAATTTACAGCTGCCTATGAAGTACAGTTCTATTCTGACACACATGAGGTCACCATGCATTGAAATGGACTTGATGGTAACTAACAACAACAGCAGCTTATGTGTACATTAGGGAAGTGTTCCCTACATCACTTTTATATAGTCTCATTTGCATTGAAATAATGAGTCTACCTCCATGACTGTCTGATGAATTTTATAATGCTCTTGTATATTATATAAGAAGATATCTAATGTTAGAGGATGTTAAACATTCATCAGGAATCTTGTTCACACTCATTTTAATAATTTAAAAATTTCTGTCAAAAAATACTATTTTTGGAAGTTCCAGCAAAATGGTGCTCTAGGCAGAAGTACCATGCCGTCCCTCCACAGCAAAGATCCGAAAAACTAAGCCGAGCAGAGAATACAACAATCCTGAAACCCTAAAACATCAAATGAAGAGATAAAGAACTCAGCCAAGCACCAAATGGAGTGAGAAAAGTGACAGAGAACGGAGAGCGAGGAGAGATTCATGCAGAGGTCCCTTAACAGCTAACGCAGCGCGGATCTGCCATCTTGGACTCCTATCAGAGACTGGCAAATGGGGTACGAGAAAGCAGTGTCACGGAGCGTCCAGCGGGGGACAAAACAACCGGTAATTTGTGATATACGCTTTCCCACCCCCCACCCTTCTTCACCCCGACTCAGCCTCCTCTGCTTCCCGCGGCCATAATCTCTTGATTGGGAAACACTGGCTGCTTGGATTCCACACACCCGAACAGGCGGCTTTCTGAGTGCCATTTGTTTGCTGCTGGTGTTGCTTTTTTCCACTTCTTTTGATTTCTTCCTTGCCTCTTGCTACCTCCCCCTCCTTTCGCTCGAGTACCTGGCTCTGTGCGCCATCTTTGCTTCTTCCTGAGGGGTTGCAGAGCTATGGCAATTTGTGATATACGCTTTCCCACTCCCTACCCTTCTTCACCCACACTCGGCCCCCTCTGCTTCCCGCGGACACAGTCTCTTGTCCGGAAACACCAGCCCACACTAGCTGGCTCTCTGAGGGCCATTTGTTGGCTACTAGTGTTGCTTTTTTTTTTTTCCTGCTTCTTTTGATTTCTTCCTTGCCTCTCGCCACCTCCCCCTACTTTCACTTGAGTACCTGGCTCCGTGTGCCATCTTTGCTTCTTCCTGAAGGGCTGCGGAGCTCTGTTCGAGTGTGGAGCTGCTTCCAGGTCTGGGCTGCCGCGCTGGTGGGATCCTGGGGCTTTTGTTTGTTTGTTTGTTTTGAATTGTTTGTTTGTTTTCCTTTTCTTGAGTTGGGAGACCTTTCTGGCCAGGTGGAGCTGTGTGGCAAGGAGACTCCCCCTCGGCTTGCACAGACGGGCAGAGGGATCCCTGAGAGCATTTCTTTTTTCATTGGTTTTTTATTTTTTTCTGTTTTTTGGGGGCCTTTCTTATTCTTTCTTTTTTCTTTTTTTAATTTGTTTTCTTTTCTTTTCCCTGTTTTTCCCTTTTTGTCTTTCTTCATTGCTCAGTTTCTCATCTCTCTATATCTTCCTTCTCTTTCTGTTCCCTGAATACCTGGCATTGTATACCTCTACGCCTTCTAGCCAGGCTGTACTGCAACACCTGAGAGTGACTTCCCCAGACCTCATAGCTGCACCTGTGGGATCCCTGGGAACTTTGCGGTTCTTTAACCTTTCTGATTTTTATTTATTCATTCTTTTCTTTTCTTCCTCTTCCCCTGTCTGTTTTTCTCCATTTCATAGTCTCTCATCTCTCCACTCCAACAGCAGGCTCCCCTAGCATTCTTTTTTGTTTGTTTCTATGTTTTTGGCTCCTGTTCCTCTCTCCCATATCCATCTTAGCTCCACACATAACAATCTCCCCCTACATCCTGCCTACCTGCACCATGTGCTTGACATCACACCACCAAGCAGCATAGGCACGGCCTACTGGAACCTGCCCTATACTTATTACTGACCTGCTCTGGTGGCTGTAGTAAGTGCCACAAACAACCCATCCCAGTAACTCCTCTTCAGCTAGACCTGCCCTGCCGTACCATATCTGAGTGACTGACCCTGCCAATTGGAGAAGGAGGCGAAAAGTATTGTGCCCACAGATGAGCAAGCAACAAAGAACACACAGTTTGCCCGCTCAGACATAGTCAAATTAAAAAAAAAAAAAAGGGATGAAACAAACAAATCTACAGTCAATAAACGAGAAAAATAACTACTGAATGCCCCGAAGACAGCACACAATATCAAAACATTTACAAAAACAGGACAAGATGGTTCCAGTAGGTGTCCAAAATAAAACAACAGATGACTCTCCTTTAGAAGAAAATGCACTAGAACTACCTGATAGGGAATTCAAATCTGTAATACTTAGAATTCGCCAAGAGCTGAGGCAAAAAGCTGACAAACATGAGGAAAAAATAGACAAATTCATGGAAAATACAGACAAAAAATTGGAAGAATTCAGGAAAATAAAGCAGGAACAAAATGCCAAAATAAATTCACAACCAGAAATTATACAAAGACAAGAATTAGAAATCCAAAATATAA
>NW_004444062.1:7873874-7902269 GCF_000243295.1 Trichechus manatus latirostris
GGGGTTGTTAACCAATGTCATAAAACAACGTGTACTACTGTTTCATGAGAAACTATTTGTTCTGTAAGCCTTCACCTGAAGTACAATAAAAAAAAAAATACTATTTTTGTGGGAGTGATTTTTCAGAAGTAGATCACCAGGGCTTTCTTCCAAGGCACCTCTGGGTAAACTTGAACTGCCAACCTTTCTGTTAGCAGCCATGCATGCGATTAATCTGATCATTCTTCCCACTGAAGTCTAAAGATCTGTTAGACACCTCTGGACAAAGCTTTCCCTTGCTGATTGAGCACTGAAGACAGGTAACTGTAACATAATTTAATTTTTATAGTTTACATTCCCTTTTGTAGGTTTATGTATTCATGTGTGTTGGGAACCGTGTGGAATATTTTCTTCCACTCCAGATGTAACTTCCAACATCTCCACTCTGCCCTGTGTTCTGGGAGACTGATTTCTCTGGACTGCATCAACTATGTTCCACTTGGGAGTGAGGAGCATTAGAAGGAGATCTGAGGGTGCTAGAGGAGGAGAGGTTGGGGGTATTTGTTCTGCTGCTCCCTCCCTGCCTGACCATGGCCTTGCAGTTTCTTTGTTCCTCTTTCCTACAGCCACAGCTTTTGCCACGCTCTGGTAACGACTTCTTCCCCCTTCCCCTCGTCCTTCGGGCCATTGGAGGAAATGGCAAACATGCAGTTTGCTCTTGCTAGCTTCGGGATGAGTCACTACATTTGCTGCTTTCCTTTAACCCTACCAACAGCATTGTGAACAGCCCGTCCATTCAATCCCTTCAGTCCCCTTTTTGAAGTGTGTCAACTGCTCGCTGAGACCCCAAATGATAAAAGGAGAATGCTATTTTACCACCTCATGCTTACATGACAAATCTTTTATTCTGTTCCTCAGAGGGAGCAGTTGTGGATAAATATTTCTGGTCCTTATTTTATCCTAAGAGCCCTGGTGACACAGTGGTTAGGCACTCGGCTGCTAACTGAAAGGTCGGTGGTTCAAATCCACCAGCTGTTTGGTGGAAGGATGCATTTTGCTTTTGTAAAGATTGCAGCCTTGGAAAACCCCATGGGGGAAGTTCTATTCTGTCCTATAGGGTCACTATGAGGCAGAATCTACTCAACGGCAATGGGTAATCGGTGGATTCTTTTATTCTAGCTCCTGCTAGAATAAAAGTAACTGTGTATGAACATTGCCTGGCACCTTGGTTGTTCCTGCTCTGCGATTAGCCTGCCTACAGGTCTGTGTGTTCTGTCTTATTCTTGCTGCTGTGGGGCAACTTCTTGGAGCAGGGCTTCTGTGCCCTACTGATGCCTGTGACTGGATGGTGGTGGTGTTAGTTGCTGACAAGCTGGCTCCAACTCATAGAACGGAACATTGCCTGGTCCTGTGCTATCTTCATGATGTTGGTATGTTTGAGTCCATTGCTGTGGCTGTTGTGTCAGTCCATTTCATTGAGGGTTTCCCTCATTTTCACTGACTCAGACATGATATCCTTTCCTAGTGATTGGTCTTTCCTGATGACGTGTCCAACATAAGCTAGTCGAAGTCTTGCCATCCTTGCTTCTAAGGAGCATACTGGTGGTAGTAGTACATTTCAGGAGGCACTGTTTGTGGTCTTCTGTCCAAGCTGTCTTCTATGCTTTACCAGTAATTAAGTTGGTATTTCAATCCCTGTTTGTTTCCTATGTGTAATTCTCAATTTGTTCAGAATCTAGAAGGTAGGAAAGGATAATTGATTCAACTCTCAAAACCCAATAATAATAGAATTTTATATAGGGAAGTAAATAAAGAGACATCACTAGTTTATTTCTTGCCACAAAACTTTAATGGCTTCCATAGATCTATTTTGTTAGCAATTAAATTGCTGTACTTATCCATGAGCACAACCCAAAGTTACCACTTTAGACTTTATTATTTCACTTTTGCACTTTTATCACTGGGTTATTAACACAACATTAAGACAATGACATTAATAATTCATTAATAATAAAGAGAAGGCTGTAAGGAATACTAATATCCTAGAATTCTGTTTATAGTTTTTATGCAGGAAAGTTGGTTTTGACTAATTAACTCTGTGATATTGGGCAATCCAAGTAACCTTTTTGGACCTGGGTTTGTGTGTCTGTTAAACAAAAGGTTTAAATTAGTGGAAAATATTTTATTCAAATAAAATCTAATATAAAGCATAAAACACATTGCTGTCATAAAATATAAGTATATAAAACAGATTCAACCAGGATTAGATTAGTATAAATATGTCTTACATGTAGAAGTTTAGCACATTTACTTATACAATTAGAAAATAAACATTTTAAACCCTTGCTGGGAATGATAATGATAGTCTTGTATCTGCCTTAGCCTCCAATTTACTTCCTCTCTCTATATGCATATATATATATATATATATATACACACACACATATTTATATATATATACTTGGTTGAACAATATATAGAAATTTTGATTTCTTAAAGATAAATAGCTACAAATGATAGCAGTTTAAAAAATGTTTTCCTTATGCTCTTATTACATTTTTCAATTAAATTAATCAAGAAGCTTGAAAAAGGAATTAAAATCACCAAACCCATTGCCGTCGAGCCGATTCCAGCCCGTAGTGACCCTATAGGGTAGAGTAGAACTGGCCCATGGGGTTTCCAAGGAGTGGCTGGTGGGTTTGAACTGTCAACCTTTTTGGTTAGCAGTCAAGCTCTTAACCACTGTGCCAACAGGGCTCCTGAGAAAGGCATAGCAAGATAAAATTCAAAATTGAGTTATCAATAATGTCTATCGACTGCTTAAGCTTCCAGCCTGTCTTGTAACTTTGTTTATAGTGTCTTTATGAAGAATTTCTACAATTCCATACGACAGTATCAGACAACTGAACAGAAAAATGAACATGTAACAGAGAAGGAATCCTGCATTACCAATAAACTCTTAAAAACATGTTCTGTCTCACTAGTAATCAGGGAGATTGTAATGGTTCTAATGTAATGTGTCAACTTGACTAGGCTATAATTTGGCAGGTACTCTTCCATAATATAATCATCTTCCATGTTGTGATCTGATGTGAGCAGACAGTCAGTTGAAAGGGGAGTTTCGTTGGGGGTATGGATGTTCTGGCAAAGCTTGCTCTCTGTCTCTCTCTCTCTTAACCCTGCACTCTTCTCACCACCTGACCTCTGGTTCTTGGGATGTAAGTCTGCAGAAGCCTCCAGCCTGCCACCTTACCTGCAAATTTTGAATTTGCCAGCCCTTGCAAACCCGAAAGTCAGCAGAGGCCTCCAGCCGATTATAGGAGCTACAGTTTGGGACTTGCTAGCTCCCACAATTGTGTGAGCCATATCCTTGAAGCAAAACTCCCTATAAATATTTATATATGTGTTTCATTGATTTTGTTTCTCTAGAGTACTCAGACTAAGACAGAGATATAGTAAAATTGAAAATGCAAAACACTGAAGAGTTAGAATTCTGTCTCTAGATAAATATTCTTGAGAAATTATTGTACCTGTGCACCAGGAGACATGTTCAAGGATGTTTATTTCAGAGTTGACTGTAACAGTTAAAAATTTGAATAACTTAAATGTCAATCACAAGGAGAAGGAAGGACTATCTGTACGATGGAATGCTATAGACAAGTTCAAGTGAATGATCTACATCTATATGTAACATTTGGGTATTTCTTGGAAATGTAATGTTGCCCTGGTGGTGCAGTGGTTTAAGCGTTTGGCTGCTAACCAAAAAGTCGGCGGTTTGAATCCACCAGCCGATCCTTGGAAACCCTATGGGGAAATTCTACTCTGCCCTATAGGGTGTCTATGAGTCGGAGTCGACTCAATGACAACAGGTTTGGCTTTTTCTTTTTTTTTGGTAACGTTGAAAGAAAAAAAACATGTTTCAGAATTCTGGCAAAGTATGAGAGCATTTATGTAAATTACAAAACATAGAAAGTGATACTGTTTAATGTTCATGGCTATTGGACTTCAATTTTTTCTGCAGTGCTGTATTTTATATTAATGTTTGTTTATTTTGAATGGTGGGGATGTACGTTGCATCATTTCCTGTTTTGTTCTGTCCTATTTTAAACCTCTAAAAAGAAAAAGAAAAGCCAATCAGCTAATTGTAGACTATGCATATAATCAGATGTAAAGAACCTGAAATTTTGGATGAAGTTTATAATGTAGTATAACCTACTTCGCAAACCTAGGCTTCTGTGTTCTTTGTTCCTTCTTTAGGTGGCTCTGATACTCATCAGTGTTTGAGAACCGTGGCACTAGGACAAATGTCCTCCTCAACCCCTAACAAGCAAAGACTTTTTTTTCTTCTTTAGGAATTATTTGGCTATTCTTGCATTTTTCTCTTTTTATTAATTTTAAAAATCTGTAAGTTTTACATGGATTCTGTTGGAACTTAGATGGGAGTACCATTAAATTTATAGATCATTTTGTAAAAACTTAGTCCAAAATTGCTCTTTTTTCATTACAGGATCCCATGTAACTTGGTTCCTGCCTCACCATTCCATTGGGAAAGATATAAATTCATAGCTCTTGTCAACCACAATGGTATATAATTTTTATGGTAAGTATATATTTGAGGAATAGTAGAACATACGCAAACAAAAATGCATCAAGAGAAAGATGCTCTATGGGCAGATTTATATCAGTATGTTGGTTATGAGAATTCTGTTGCTAAAGAAATTGGGACTTGATTAAGGGAAATTTGGCCTCAAATTTATCTTTCCCACAAACGCTAATAAACACTAAAACTTGTATATGCTCAGAGGATATATCACAATTTACTTGAGTTTTTCTGTAAGACTCCAGACTGAATAAAGTGCTTAAGTTATATCGGGGCAAATGTTCTCACTTTATTGATTGCCAGGAAAGAGTCATTGGGAGTATTGATTGACTTGACAGTTCTTTGACTTCTCAAGAAGCAAAAGAAATGGTGCTTAAAAGTAGAATTAGAAAAAAAAAAATCCTTACTTCTATGTCTCGCTGCTCAGAGATTAGAAAACACATTTAACCCGACAGAAAGATGTTTTCTTGTGCTGTAGACTCAACTTCATAAATTCTTATGAGGAATGGCAAGGGGATTACAATTCCTTTAGTTACAGGCATCTCCACTGAGTTTGAGGTAATTTTCTAGCCCTGCCCCCTTTCCTCATAGTGACCCTATGTGACAGAGTAGAACTGCGTCATAGAGTTTTCTTGACTGTAATCTTTATGGAAGCGTATGGTAGGTCTTTCTCTCACGGAACTGCTGGGTAAGTTTAAAGGTCTCTATGAGTCTGGATCCACTCCATGGCACCTAATGACAACAGTGCCTTTCCTATAACTGCTAGTGAAAAATGGTACAAGAGGCAAAACAATATATAGATGTGTCTATATTCAGTTTTTCCTTCTGTTTCTCTTCTTTTTAAGCATTTAGCACACTGAACAAGAGGTTGAAACATGTATGAAATAACTCAGTGGTTTACTCTGTGTTTAAATTCCAGTTCTGTCATTTATGAATTGTGGGCTCTTTGGCCAGTTGTCAAAACATGCAACTCATTAGAAAAAGAAAAAAAATCAGAAATGATGATAATAATAATCAAGTTGTTAAAAGTATTAAATGAGTAAGTCTGTGTCAAAAGCCTTACCATTGGGCAGTGCAAAGAGGATAGAAAATGCCAGAGTGTATCACAGGTAGTGAGAGAACATATTGTATAGTAAAATTTTTGTTTCAATTTTTTTCTCTCTTACACACACACACACACACCCCTATATACCTGGTCATGAAAAATGTATTTCTTGCTATGGATTGAGGTAAAGTAAGTTTTAAAAACACTAGTATAGGGCAAAGTAGATAGTCAATAAATATTAACATCTTTCTTTTTCTTTTACATTTCCCCAACTCTCGTACGTACACTAGAATTTGGTCACAAGTACAGTTGACCCATGGACTTTATGGAAGTACAGCATAAGATCTGCAGAAATACAGGTAGTCCTGTCTTAATGGGGGCTTGGTTTTAAATTCAGAGTGTAATGACCACTGCATCCCTTATGTTTTTTAAAAAATATCCCAGTCACATTATGAGATGCAAATCTAAATGAAGGTAGAAGTGATAGCACCAGATTTATATCTCCCATATAATACCCAATGCTACACATTGGGTGGAAAGGAGAGCAAAATGTTTTATACTTTGCCTTTTTTAAAATAAAATTATTCTTTCTGTTTTTCTTCCTTTCCTTTAGCCAGAAACATATATTTGTATTTGAGTAGTTAAATGATCGTACAGTGAGGCCCCCCTACCACTATAGCTTACAAGGAAGAGTGACCAGTTGAGGTCAAGTTGATTCCTACTAATGGGTGACCCCCTGTGTCAGAGTAGAACTGAGCTCCACAGTGTTTTCGTTTCTTTTAAATTCTTATTTATTTATTTTTGTTGTTGTTGAGAATATACATAGCAAAATATACAGCAATTCGACAGTTTCTACTTGTACAATTCAGGATACTGATTACATTCTTTGAGTTGTGAAACCATTCTCACACTCCTTCTCTGAGTTGTTCCTTCCCCATTAACATAAACTTACTGCCCCCTAAGGTTCACATCTAATCTTTCAAGTTGCTGTTGTAAATTTAATCCCCTATAGATAATTCTTAAAAGAGTATAATGCTCAAGGCAGACCATTTTTTTACTAGTTAAGCTAAACTATTGTTTGGCTTTAAGAAGACTTCAGGGGATATTTTTGGTTTAAGGTTTAAAGATTATCTCAGAGCAGTAGTTTCAAGAATTCATCCAGCCTCCATGGCTCCAGAAAGTCTGGAGTCCATGAGAATTTGAAATTCTGTTCTGCATTTCAGCCCCTTTGACCAGTATTCTTCCATAGAATCTTTGATCAAAATATTCAGTAGTGGTAGCTGGGCACTATCCAGTTCTTCTGGTCTCATGGCAAAGGAGACAGTTGTTCATGGATGCAATTGGTCCCACATTCCATTTCCTCCTCCTATTCCTGACTCTCCTGCTTCCTCGTTGCTCCAGGTGAATAGAGACCAAATGTTGTGCTTTGGGTGGCTGTTCGCAAGCTTTTAAGACCCCAGGCACTATGCAATGAACTAGGAGGCAGAACAGAAGCACTGAATACGTTATTAGGCCAGTTAACTGGGATGTCCCATGAAACCATGACTCTAAACCTTCAAACCAAGGAATCAAATCCCATGAGGTGTTTAGTTGTACATAAGCAGCCTCAGCAACTACTTTTTTTTTTTTTTATCATTGTTGTAAATATATCTGTCACACAACTTTTGCCAATTCAACTTTTTACAGGGGTACAACTTATTGATGGCACTTACAATAATTGGCTGTGCAACTCTGCACTTAATCAATGCTATTTTTCCATCACCATACACTGAAACTCAGTACTCCATAAGCAATAACCTTTTCCCCTCCCTCCCACCCCTGGGAACCACTCATAAACTTTGGTCTCAATACATTTGCCTTTTCTTGTCTTTTTATATAAGTGAGGTCATACAATATTTGTCTTTTTGTGACTGACTTATTTCACTCAGCATAACGTCTTCAAGCTCCATCCATACTGTAGCATGTATCAAGACTTCATTTCTCCTACTGGCTGAGTAGTATTCCATTGTACGTATGTACCGCATTTTGTTTATCCATTCATCTATTGATAGGTATTTAGGTTGTTTTCAACTTTTGGCTGTTGTGAATAGTGCTACAACGAATATTGGTGTACAAGTCTCTGTTTGAATCTCTGTCTTCAAGATTTTGGGGTATGTACCTATGAGTGGAATTGCTGGATCCTATGGTAGTTTTATTTTCAGTGTTTTTGAGGAAACTTCACACTGTTTTCCACAACAGCTGTACCATTTTGCATTCCCACGAGCAATGGATAAAGGTTCCAATTTCCCCACATCCTTGCCAACATTTGTTATTTTCTGTTTTTTTTTTTTTAAATTTTTTATTTTTACTCTTAGCCATCCTCCTGGGAGTGAAATTGTATCCCACTGAATATCCTCTTTGGTGAACTGTCTATTCAGGTCTTTTGTCCATTTTATGATTATTTGTCTTTTTTTGGTAAGTTGTTGAAATTATATATATATTAGTTAATAGATTATTATTGGATATATGGTTTACAAAGATATTTCTCCCAGTAGGTAGCCTATCTTTTCACTTTTTTGCTAGTCTTTTGATGATCCAAAGTTTTTAATTTTTATGAGTTCGCATTTGTTTTGTCTCCTGCTGTGTGTGCTTTTGTTATTATATTAGATAATTCATTGTTAAAAGCTGGACCTGCATTTTCTTCTAAGAATTTTATGGTTTTAGTTGGCACATTTAGGCCCTTAATCCATTTTGAATTTGTTTTTTTGTATGGTGCGAGGCATGAATCCTGTTTCATTTTTCTGCATGTGGGAATCCAATTTTCCCAGCACCATTTGTTGAAGAGACTCTTCTTTCCCCATTGAATAGACTTAGCACTGTTGTCAAAAGTAAGTTGTGTGGGTTTATTTTTAGACTTTCAATTCTATTCCATTGGTCTATGTGTCTATTGTTATACAAGTACCAGGTTGTTTTTATTACTGTAGCTGTATAGTATGTTTTAAAATCAGGACATGTCAGTCTTCCTACTTTGTTCTTCCGTTTCAACATTGTTTTAGCTATTTGGGACCCCTTGCCACTCCATGTAAAGTTGAAGATTGGTTTTTCTATTTCTGTAAAGAAGGCTATTGGAATTATGATCGGGATTGCATTGAATCTATAGATTGCTTTGGGTAGTATTGACATCTTAACAATTTTAAGTCTTCCAATCTGTGAACATGGAACATCTTTCCATTTAGGTCTATTTTAATCTCTTTTAGCAGTTTTTCCCATAGAGTTTTCAATGGATGATTTTTTTGAAGTAGATCAGGAAGTGCCTCTGGGTGGACTCAAACTTCCAACCTTTCAGTTAGCAACCAAGTGCATTAACCGTTTATACTACCAGGGACGCCACAAAAAAGTTCCATTGAGGTACAGCCACTGAATGGTCCCAGGCATTATCACTAGTATCTCTTCTCTGAACAGCAGTTAGAGTACACTTGTGATATAAATGGAACTTAAGCAATTACAATCTATAACATGTTACTGATCAGCAGATAATGAAAACCTTTGTGGAATTCCAAATTTCCGTAAGAGCCACCCTGAGGTATATATTTGTCATGAATCTAATTTTCAGATCATCATGCTAGGCTCCATGTAAGTCATTTAACCTCTCTAAACCTAAAGGTTCTCATCTGTCATATGAGAATAACATTTTTTTGATCATTTAGCGAGTTAACGTGTGAAGTATTAGCACATATGTGCATTCCATAAATATTAGCAATTGTCTCCAGTCAGGTGCCTAGGAAAACAGACTCTGAGATGAAGATTAGCATGCAGAAGGTCGCTTGGTAGTGCTCTCAGGAACATTGCCAATAAATAAGTGAGGAAGATATGACTGGGCAGAGAAAAGTCAAATGTGAAACTGTTGCAACAGAGACCTCTGTTAGTCCCATGGGGATCTCTGGAGCTGGGAAGGCCATTCAGAGTTCTCCTGAATGAAGGCAATGGAATCAGACCTTATTTACCTCCCCATAAAATAGCTGTAACCTTGGGTGAAATGATTGTCTTCATTAAGGGCAAGGCCCAGAGAGAGACTTAGCTGAGAATGTTTAGTGGTCAACTCTCCAAGCAGCTGCGGAGATGTGTCTTGGTCTTAAAAGGCAGCTCTGTGTAGCATGTCACAGCATCTATCACAGTCGCCCACACGTGACACTAGGATACACTTGCTTCACATAAAAAGTTCATGCCATCTGAGAACAGTGCCTCCAGGATACTGGTTGGTTTCTTTCCCTTGATAAACGTATAAGAGGAAGGTTCATGGGATGGACTACAGTTCTAGCTGCTGCAGCTGGTCTCAGGATCACAACAGATACTCCTCATCTCCCTCCGTTACATTTTAGATTCCCCTCACCACTAGCTTAAACATCTCTTGGTCCAGGTGGCATACCTAGTAGGGTGACCCAGACCTTCATTCCCAAGTGGTCTAAGACTCTGGTCTCCATGCCTACCTCAGGCCACAGCTGTTGTACTTGCTCATTGACCATCAAAACTGGACAAGGAGATACCAAGAAACACCCCGTGGCCACTGAGTGCTAAATGTATTCTTTCCAGCCCCCACTGTGTAGTAACTGCTCTGATGATCAGAATCCTAGCCCTGCCAAAATGGTGACTCCTCTCCTTGCCTGCTCATCTCTTAGCATGGACAGCTTGAGGAGACTGGGCAGAAGCTGTAACTTAAAGTTTAACCACAGTATTACTCTGTTCTAGAAACTAGGAACTTTAGACCCATAGAACCTAAAGCTGTGGAAATGGGAAGCACAAATACCCCTGGGAATCAGACTCTAGAGATACATTGAGCTTAAAGTTGTGGACAGGAAGCACAAATTCCCCAAATGGGTGCTTGGGAGTGTTGGTGAGTGAGGCCATTTCTGTTTCCACTGTCTTAGTTTCATAGTGCTGCTGTAACAGAAATACCACAAGTGAATGGATTTAAAGAACAGAAATTTATTTTCTCAGAGTTCTGGAGACTAAAAGTTCAAATCAGGGTCTCAGTCATGCCTATTCCTTCCTATCAGTAGCTCTGAGTGTTCCTAGGTTCCTTGGTAATCCCCTGTGTGTGTCTCTGTGTCTATGTTGCTCTTTATATTATTCAGAATTGATTATGTTCTGGGTCCACTCTACAGTGGTCTGACCTCAACTGATTTATTTATTATATTACATTAGATTGGATTATGGAAGGTGATTACATTACATTAGATTAATTTACATCTACAGGTGTAGGGGTTAGGACTCCAGCACATATTTGGGGGTACACAATTCAATCCATGACATTCACCCTGTGATTACCAGACCAGGTAGTCTACTCACATGGGACATAGCACCAACAAACCATAATGTCATGAATTTAGTGTGTAGAAGGTGTCCTGGAGGGTGGCTTGTCTTCCTTGCAAGATATTATGTCAAGCCAGTGCTTTAGCTGTATCTTTAAATGGCCATATCTTTGCTCATCAGGCCACTGCTTCCAGGTGGTATGCTGGGGTCACTGTGTCCCATTATTATGTACCCACTAGATTGTCTGCTTTGGTGTAAAGTGAGTCTCTTTGTGCATGGAGATATAATGTGGAAACTCATGTCAGTGTCTCAAACACTTTGTAAGCACTTGAATGATAATGGTGCCAGCCAAGGCCATGTGAGCTGCCAGTATTCATCCACCTCAGATAAGGGCTTGCCTAAGGGTGCAACTGATACAGAGGAAAGCAGAACAGAGAAGAGAAATGGAGAGAAGAATGTTTCTGATGAAATTGTTTGAGCACTTGGTTCTTTTAGTACCTGAAATAAGATCTCCCCTGAATTTTCAGCTAAATAAGCCAATAAATTATTATTATTATTGTTGTTATCACTTGTGTTGGGCTTCTGTCACTTGCATCCAAAAGAGTTCTGATGCCTTCTATGGCTGCCTATATATTCTTTATTTTGCTAAGTTAATACCACACATCAGGATTCATTCTGCTTTGAGAGTCATTTTATATCTTCAGGCAGACTTTGAATACCATTGATTTGATCCATGTTGTGATTATTTTATAGCTGAGATTTCAGAAACAGATATTTGTAACTTCTTGTGGGTCTCACAGTATTTTCCAATGAATGAATCCATACCATGGTCTATGTGAGATAGGGATTAAGGGTGTGGAGAGCACCAGAATAGCTACTACTTACTGAGCACTTATTATGTGCCAAGTGCCTTCATAATTACTAAAGTTCATTCTCATTAAACCTCGTGAGGCTGGTATTAGTCTTCTCCTTTTGATACTCAGGAAGCAGGGTGAGAGAAGTTAGGTAACTTGCTTTAGGACTCAATTAATAAGTAGAAGAACCACAAATTCAAAACTGTAGTGCTAACTGTGTTGACAGCAGGAGTCCAGAGATGTGAGAGATCAACATAGGCAGCAGGAATCAGAAAAGCCTCCTGGAGAAGTGTGAGCAAAACCCTTCTTTTCTTGTCACTATTTCATAACCTATGGCGAAACAGTGATCTGGAGTCCTGAAGGCAACCTTCCAATTACTTGAACTATTGTATACAGTGAAACCTGTGAGAGCCAGAGCTCTAGAAAACTGCCTTGTTTTTCCGGGTCTCGCAAGTATTCCACCTTGGACAGGGTGCTGTCTTACCACTTTTCTATCGCTTGTTTTAGTGCAAAATATCTGAGTTTTTCTTCTCTGACACATTTGCGCCTTACACAGGTTCTGGCTTTTGTAGATTTTACTGTTCATACCTGAAAACTTATTTTTGATCTGTTTCTTAAGCTTTCCACTCTGATAAACACTCAGCAAATGGAGGTAAAAAGAAAATTTACTCCAAAACTGTTCTTCTGTTAATATACTAATTTTGCAGATCCAGAAAAAAAGTGTTAAATGACTTGCCCCAAGTCACACAGTCAGTGAGTGCAGAGGCGGGCTTTACATCAGCTCTGACTCCAAAGCCTAGGCTTTGTACTGCTTCCCCATTTTATGTAAAAGAAAAGTGAGTTCCAGAGAGGTCAAGTTATTTGGCCAAGGTCTTCTAGTTGATAAGTGGATAATTATAGCACTTACCTCAGTGCACTGAAATAATTTGCCTAGTATATATTTATCCCATTATACAGTAAGAAAAGACCCTCTTCTATTTTTCTTGGTTTTCTTCCAACTCCATCAGAATCTGGAACAAAATGTATTCAATAAACTGTTGAATGAATATAAGGAAGTTATAATCTATTCAGAAACTTCGAGACCAATACAGGAAATGTAAAAAACTAAACATCACTTTTGAGCTAAGTATTAGGGCAGGTTGGAATTGTAAATTTAGTTGCTTTCTTCTTGGAGTTCCAATGAAGTGTGACTTCTTTATAGAGAACTCCATACTTTCTTTAGGATTTTTTATGAATGTCATCAGTAACTTTACACTTCATACATAAAAAATGGTTTAACGATAGTAGAAGTCAAGATCACTCCAAAGAGTTTAAATAAAAACAAAACTGATAGCAAAATTAAAAATATTGTGTTTGACGTATCTTGGAAGACATTTTTAAGAGTCAAAAATAACTGGGAAATTTTGAATACTTATTTGTGAATGCTATTCAGTGGGCTCACTTTTGTTATTGTATAAGGTTTCTTTGATCTGTTTCTGAGATGTAAACCCTTAAGAATCAAAGATGAGCACTTCTTGGTATTCTCAGGACATTGATCATCTCTGATCTACCTCTCTCATAGGGCTGCTGTAAGATAATTTCTGCGAAACAGCTTCACTCACAGCTCCACACGTGAATATTTACAGTCATTCTTGTCCAAGGAGCAGAAGGAGTAAAGATGAGTTAGACTGTGGCCAGGCTGACCATATTTATAGGCCTGATGTCTAGTTGTCTTGGCCTATGTGGAGTCTGCCTTTGGGACTTCACAGGGAACCTTTAGCGAGATGAAAGTAAGCTTCCCAAGAAGGAAGTGATCAGTCTAAATGACAGTGTCCATGCAGACATGGTGAACTCTGGCTCCTGCATGTTCAAGGAAGCCTATGTAGGATGGATGCAACAGGGTATCAGCCCTGGTTAATTGTAATTGCTGCAGTCAGTTGGTGGTGATGCTTCTTTGTTGGATTCATACCAATAAATTAGAGATAGAAGATAGCATTCAGTATTTTAGACAGTATCTAGAGAAATAGGCCGCCAATGGGATTTCATTCTCAGTGGTGACCTAGGGTACAAATCAGGAGCTATAGTGGACATCCAGTCATATAGACTGGGAAAAAGCAAAACAAAAAAGTAAAACTTGGTAGTGGTTTCAGAGAACCTGGTAATCCAGTGGGCAAGAGAGAATAAAACAAGTTGCTGATAAGTTGACTCGGACGCATGATGACCCCACGTGTATCAGAGTAGAACTGTACTCCATAGTGTTCTTAATGGCTGATTTTTTGGAAGTAGATCATCAGATCTTTCTTCCAAGATGCCTGTGGGTGAACTTGAACCTCCAACATTTTGGTTAGTATTGGAGCATGTTTAACCATTTATACTGCCCCCCACCCTGGGACTACAAGAGAGAATAAGCCCTCATTATTAAAATCTGACCCCTTTCTTGAAGCCAGTTAGGGAAAAAAAATCCATTTAGAACAAATGTTATACTTGATTTAGGCCTCAAACTCTTTGACATTTGAATGATGTTCATGTCTTCTTCCTTTGCGTTTTATCTGAAGCACAGTGTTGAGATTACAAAGCTTTCTGAGTGGTCTGAAGCAACATTTTTCCTTCCAGTGACTGGTTATTTGTTTCATAAAATCCACAGCTTGTTCATATAGAGTGTTGAAAAAATAAATCTTGTCAAAGATGAATTCTGAGATATCTTATCACTTGGCTTGTGGTTTGGCCAGCAATGTGCTGTCCTGAAACAAGATTAACTCTAGGGTTCTTCAACAAGCATGATGTAGTGGAAAAAGAATAGCTTTTAGACTTAGCAGGACAAGGTTCAAATTCTAGTATTTCTGCTTATTGGCTATGTGGTCTTGGGCAAGTTGTTTCAATTTTCTCCTCCATTAATTGAAAATAATAAAATGTGTTTCCTGGGGTTGTAGAAGAGCTGTGAGAAAGTATATGTAAAGTGATTATCAGAGTGTCTATCTGGTATATCGTAAGTGCTCAGTAAGTGGTAGCTAGGATGAATTGGTACAAATGAGAAAGGGTTCATTCATGGGAGACATAGAGAAGCTCTTTGAGTGGAGAAGAGACTGTGGCTCCGTCGGTCATTTGAAAATATGTTTATGTTCCTCATTGCTTAGCAGCATTTGTTCGCTTTTCTCTTGCCTGCAATATAAACTTATCCATCCACCCATCCAGTCATCAAACATAAACAAAAAGTTTTCTTATCTGAAAGGAATTAATAGAAGAGGTCAGTCTTAGACACATAAAAGTAATCAGATGTCACCTGATATATATGTAGAGCAGAGTGGGGTAGCTATCTTAGGCTGGGTTCTCTAGCGAAGCAAAACCAGTAAAGTGTATAAGTATATATGTATATATATATAGAGAGAGAGAGAGAGAGAGAGAGATTTATATCAAGGAAATGGCTCATGCAATTGTAGAGGCTGTAACGTCCCAAGTCCATGGGTCAAGAAAGAGGCTTCTCCTCAGGGGCTGGGGAACCCAAGATTGGTAGGCTGAAAAGCAGGGCTGTTGCTCACAGGCTGTGAAGACTGATGAATTCCAAGATCGGCAAGCAAGACTGCCAGTAAGATGCTAGCTCAAGTCCCAAGAACCAGAGGTCAGATAAACAGGAGCCAGCTTCAGGATCCAGAATGAGCAAAAACCCGAGCCCTGCCTGAATGTCTGCCCACACTGGATGCAGCCACACACCCAAGGAAACTCTCCTTCAGCTGATTGACTACTCATAGCAGATCCCATCATGGGGGTGATCACGTATCAAATCTTAACAGGAAGGTGATCACAACGTTATACAACTGCCAGAATCATGGCCCAGCCAAGTTAACACACAATCTTAACCATCACAGGAACCAAAAAAAGGGATGATCAGATTAGAGGCAGGGTGTGTAATAGAACTACTTGCCATTCCAAAATACATCATGCTTTCCCATGCTCCCCACCCTCCCCCAGCCTTTACATACTCTGTCTCCTTTACCTGGAATGGGTCTTTTTCCTTGTTTACCTGACTGATCCCCACTCAGCCTTCAAGTCTCTGTTCAAAAGTTGTCTTTGGGAAGCTTTTCAATACCACTAGGTGTTTGATGTTCTTCCTGTGTATTTCCGTAATGTTCCCTACTTATCTTTAGGATAGCACTTACAGTTGTTTACATTCTTTTTCTCCCACAATGCTCTTAGCACCCAGAGAGCAGGGTCTGTGTTTTATTCATCCCATGTGTCCACCAGAGTGCCTGACACAGAGTTGGTGCCCAATAAATGTTGAGTAACTTGCCAAAAGTCAAGTGGTCAGTTTAGTTTGTCACTAGAGCCATATGCTTTTGTTGAATCTGGTCCTTTTTGAGGGACCTCAGAAATCATCTTTTCAACTATTTATCTGATTATTTGGAGACAAACTATGGCTTCTCTTCTCCAGTTCCTTCGCTGGGTGGCCACACTCACCTCTTATTGTTCATGTCCCAACTCAGGAATTAAAGTTTTTCAACTTTCTCATGAGTTTAATATTCAATATTTTCTGTATTTGACATTTTCAAATTACAACTGATGCAATATAAAATAATTGTAACAAGAAAGATAATTCAGTGAAAAAGTGTATAAAAGCCAAATTGAGCATTTCAGATCATCCTCTCTTCTACACCTGTGTATTAGGTCATCGTAAAGGTTTGGAGCGTATCCTCCCATACCTTCCTCTGGCTCGTACAAATATATATATTATACATGTATGAATATATGTATATGTATGACATCTGGACACTCATAGACACAGAGGGATTTTTGTGTGTTTTTTTTAAATTAAATAGGATTATTTTCTGCAATACAGTTTTTTTCCTTCTTAACAATACATAATGGCATTCCTACCAGTGAATATAGATCTAAGTCTATTTTTAAACTCTAATTCTGGTATGCATGTATATTTACACAGATACATGATTTTTATGTGAAAGGGACTATTTCATACTTGACTTTTCAAGTGTTTTCTTGACCTCCATTTGGGTAATAGTCATTAAAATCACAATAAAAGAGCCACACTTGTCATAGACCCACCAGGGTTTGTTCACTTTCTATCTCTGACCTGGTAAAAATGGGCAGACAGGAGCATCTCCTGGCTCAAAGTCTCTGCCCTTGAACTCCACTTCAGTTGTGCCACTGACTAGTCATGTCAGGCTCCTTTGTGTGGGTTTTGAGAGTCTGAGGTATTTTCTTCGAAGTGACCCCCTTCAAGTGGTCCCTGGTAATCACAGACAACATCGTCTCTTATGCTTAATTCCCCATGTGCCAAATTTCTAATTGTATGTGCAATTTATTTTTAAAAATTTTTCTGAGCTCTTGATTGAAAGTATTTAAAGAACTTTCCAGGGACCACGTAAGCTCAGGGAAAAATAAACGCATGGAGTCTTTCATTCTAAGTTCTGCATTCACATCTAGTCTAGGTCAAGAATGAGTGACAGCAACAACTTTAGCACCCCTGGGGAGAGAGTCTAATTCCGTTTCTGGACCTAGTCAATGTGATCTTGTCTCTTGAGACTTTCAGGAAGGAGTCTTGGAGAGGCATAAAACTTTGCTGGGGAGATGCTCAGACCCAGTGGAATGAGACTGTGTTTTAGAGTTAGAGTAATCTAGGGTTTTGTCCTGGCTCTGCCTCATACTATGTGATCTGGGAAAGTCTATTTCATGTCTATTTGACTTAGTTTCCTCATGTATAATATTGGGATAATAGTACAGGATTAAATGAGGTAGTAAATATATACCACTTCACAGAGTAGGCACACAACAAATACATATCTATATACCTACATATATATGTGTGTGTGTTTAATAAGCATGCATATGATTACCACAATGTGTCAAGCACTATTTGAACACTTTACAAATAGAAAATCATTTCATATTAATTCATAATAACCTATGAAAGGGGGAAATATTATTATCATCATTTTACAGATGAGAAAGTTGAGGCACAAAGCAGTTAAGTAACATATCCAATGTCACACAGCTAATAAATTTTAGAACTGAGTTTTAAATTTAGGTAGTCTGGTTCTAGTGTCCATGCTCTTAACTATTACCATGCTGCTGCATGTGGTAGCTATTTTCATAGTCTAGTTTAAAAATGTTTAATACAATGAGTGCATGTTGCAAGATGTGTGCGTATGCTAATGTTTCATAGAATACTATAGCTACTTTCAAATAGGAATTCAAATAAGATCTACTTATATTAGGTTTTTAATTAAAAAAAAAAGAGCCATAACATGTAAAGTAGGTTACTTAAGCATGATTTGAAAAGCTCTAAATTTCTCTAGATTGTTCCACAAATTCAGTATACCTTTCCTTGGAATCAAGAATGATTGAATGTGTTGATTAGTGAATTGAAGAAACACTTGTCTACTTAGTACCCAGCACTTACACTTACATTCTAATGAAATAGAATCTCATTACAGAGTTTTTCTGGGTTTTACTTATAAATCATAATATCCTTGATCAGTGATTTTAGTAAGTGTGGGAAATTCTAGATCAAACTTGAATAGTTTATTTAGTTCAAATTCAAGGGCTTTGCTGAGTCTTTGATACACTAATTTGCTTAGAGAGGGACATGGCATGTTGTGGTTCCCTAATTTGTTGGCTACAGAACCTGTGGTAGTTTCACAATATGTCAGCTTGGCTAGGTTGAAGTACATTTCCCAGAATTTCCTCTGTATGTTTTAGATTAGGGTGGGACAGAAGAGACATTTTCATCAGAGATTTGGATATGAAGCAGCAGACATTTGTAGCTTACACACGTTGTCGCTTATCAGCTAACTCATCTTATGATTTGGGGCAGCAGCCAGGCCTGCAACTTCTTCCTCGTCACCCTCCCCATCCTGCTTCCACTCTTCCAGCTCCTGGAGCAGGTATATGTTTAGCTCCATAAATAAGGACACTACCTTCTTCAGGACGTCCCATTATCAACGTCAGAGACAATGAGAACTGATATGGGTTCTAGCTGTGTTCATAGGTTTTAGCTTATCTTTGTTCTCCCCATCTTTATATCCATCTTCTCTTCATGATGGTCTATTCTGTGAACTCCAAGATCCAACAACAGACATAAAGACTACAGCTTTAGTTCTCACAACTAAAATCCATTATAATAAATAAGATTCTTAATAAATACCTATAAGATAAAATCCCTTATAATACACAGTATGTGATAAAATGTGTAATATATTATATGTGATAGACAATATGTAACATATATGACATATAGCCCTGGTGGCTCATTGGTTAAGAGCTCAGCTACTAACCAAAAGGCAGGCAGTTTGAATCTACCAGCTGCTCCTTGGAAACCCTATGGGGCAGTTCTACTCTGTCCTATAGGGTTGCTATGAGTTGGAATCGACTAGATGGCAACAGGTTGGTTTGTATAATTATTGTATAATATACAATATATAACATATGGCATATGATATATACTGTATAATATATATCACCTACAGGTACTGTTTCTCTGATTGGAGTGCTAATAGATACAGAACGCTTGAGTCATGGCACAGCTAATTACATTTGCAGGAACAGTATTCTGTAAAACATTAATTAGGAGATACTAATGCAGTTGAGTCATTTTTTTAATGGAATTTTCCCATAGTTGAATAAAAACATGTTTAGAGTAAGTTATCCCAAAGCAGCATCTACTTTGCCACTTCACTGTAGGTTTGATAAAAAATAGCATTTAGGATTCCAAATCAACTTCCTGAAGCCTGTTTTGATGGTCATAGATCTGACCTCCACATTTCCTAAAATCCTTTGAAGGTCAAAGCTAAAGGGTACCTTCGTGGCTCTCCAGGAAGTCTCAGTAATTGTGCTCCTTTTAAGAAGTGCTTTGGTTTCAACCCAGGATGGATAGTTTAAAATTACTTTCATGTCGTAAGTGTCCATGTCCCTCAGTCAAGCTCTGTGGATTTCAAAAGTCCAGCTTGCTGAAGGTGGGCAGAAGCCAGTGCAGCATCTCCAGGCCTGACCAGCCTGTCTGCACCCTGATGCTCACTGGGCAACAGGTTGACTCTGGGCAGATGGTGGTCCTCCTTGGGTGTGAGAAACAGGGCCAATTTAGAACTAAGTCAATCTTGCTGCAACTCACAGTTATACTCTCAAAGAAGGTACTTCCTCAGCCTCCCAGCCTCACCTTTAGTCCTACTAACCTTGAGGTTTTGCCACTTCTTCCTCTCTGATCTGTGGGATGCTCCTTCTTTTTCCCTTCTTCCCCAGCCAGAGTCATTTGTCTAACATCTGCTGGTATAAACCCTCACTTTGTGGGTTTGTCTGAATCTTCCTGACTCAGCAGATTTTATTTTTGTTTCAGTTTCTAAAGTGGGATAAAAGCTGGGCACAGAAGTAGGTGTGGGAGGATTGTGCAGGGAGTGGGAAGAAGTTTTGGGACAAGAACACACACAATAAAGATTTAGAAATATTATTCCATCTCCCGAGACTCTCCTTCCTTTCTTTCCTTCCTCTCTTCCTCCTACTCTCTCTTCTTTCTTCTCTTCTTCCCTCATTTCCTCCTTTTCTTTTTTTTCTTCTTATTGATCACTCATGTCTTGATCAGTCCCTGGAGAAGGGAATCAGTCATGGAGAAGGACATTACGCTTCGTAAAGAGTCAGCGAAGAAGAGGAAGACCCTCAATGAGATGGACACAGTGGCTGCAACAAAACGCTCAAGCATAACAATGATCATGAGGATGGCGCAGGGCAGGGAAGTGTTTCATTCTGTTGTACATAAGGTTGCTATGAGTTAGAACCAACTCGACGGCACCTAACAACAACAACAATGTATTGATCACATAATATAAGCCATGCCCTTTGCTAACCAATAGGCAACAATGATGTTCCATGGTTCCTGAATTCACAGTCTATCAGGGATAGAATATAGAATTAGCAATTCTTACTTACTTACTTACTAAGAAGGCCCCCTCTACTCCCTGGTAGAAGCAGAGCATCCCAAACAGAAGAAATAGCATGGGCAAAACCCCCAAGGTATGAAAGTGTTTCTTCACGAAAGTATATTTGGGGAACTGAGTTTAGTCAGGGCATTTTAAGATAATGGTAAGAAATGAGACTGGAAAGATGAGCTAGATCTTTGAAGGGCCTTGGCTCATATACTAAGCAATTTAGAGTTTATTATCTTTACCAAATAGGGTGCTGTGGTAAGTTCCAAAGTTACTGAATCAGGAAATGATCGTAACGCTGTAGATCTACCTTTCTCTGGACCCTGTTCATACCATGTACACTAGCCTGACTATAATACTACAAGAAACAAAACAAAACACATTGCCATTGGGTCCATTCTGACTCATAGAGACTCTATAGGACAGAGTAGAACTGCCCCATAGGGTTTCCAAGGAGCAGCTGGTGGATTCAAACTGTTGACCTTTTGGTTAGCAGCCAAATGCGTAACCACTGTGCCACCAGGGCTCTGTAATACCACAAGGTAGGGGCAATATCTATCTGTTTCTTGTATCCCTAAAGCCTGGCACAGTGCTTGGTGCAGAGATAAAACCAAAAAACCCTATTGCTGTGAAGTTGATTCTGACTCATAGTGACCCTATAGGACAGGGTAGAACTTCCCCCTAGGGTTTCCAAGGCTGTAATCTTCACAGAAGCAGGCTGCTGTATGTTTCTTCCGTGGAGCAGCTGGTGGGTTTGAACCACTGACCTTCCGGTTAGCAGTCGAGTGCTTAACCACTGCACCACCAGAGCTCCTTGGTGCAGAGATAATGCTCCCCAATTGCATGTTGAGTGAGTGAATAAATGAAGCTTAGAGAAGTAATTACACATGGCCAAAGTCTGGCATTTGAATCATGATTCTGGGAGATTTATAAAGGATAATAGAAAATAAGTCAGAGAAACCTGTTAGCTGTGTTTTCCCTAACATCTCTCTTATATTCATTCTAAATCTCTCATGCTGCGATTAAGTCCAAAGCCCCTTGTCCTTGGTGGAGATGAAGAGGAACTTAGTGGCACCTTCCCTCGTAGCATAAATATTTGTGTGCCTGATGATCTTCATTAAATTGTCCTCAGCTATATACAGAAGAAAAATTCCTATTTTTAAAAAGTATTTTTTTCCTCAAATCTCATTTTCTAACTATTTAATCATCTTTGCAGCTGACCTGGATTTTCTTCCACTTCACCTCTCTCAACTTCCAATATCTTGCCTGGAAAATAAACAGCTTTAATGAGATGGTCTCTAAGGGAACAAATTGTGGCCAAATAACTTCTGGGCTGATAAGGGCTGGAACTTTGTGTGTAGGAAATTCTTCATATCTAGTCTTTGGAGAATGTTTGGGTTCTATTATTAATAAGAAATTGCTAATTTACTGGATTACAATGTTATCGATTTGAAAGGAATTAGAATTCAATGAAATATACTTAACACTAAAATTATAACAAACTATTGAGTTTTTTTTTTTTTTTTTTTGATCAACCAAGGTGATTCAGCTTTAAAGTGAGAGGAAAAACAAGAAATGCTGAGTGCCTATTATATTCCAGGGACTTGCCTACTTGATTTCTTTTACTTCTTAAAACAACTCTAATAATTAGGTAGGAGGACATTGGTGGTTCAGTAGCAGAATTCTCACCTTCCATGTGGTGGACCTGGTTTAATTCCTGGCCAGCGCCTCTCGTGTGCAGCCACTACCCATCAGTCGTTGGAGGCTTGTGTGTTGCTGTGATGCTGAACAGGTTTCAGTGGAGCTTCTGGACTAAGATGGACTAGGAAGAAAGGCCTGACAATCTACTTCTGAAAATCAGCCAATGAAAACCCTGTGAATCAACGGTCTAATCTGTAACTGATCATGGTGATGGCTCAGGACCAGGCAGAGTTCTGTTCTGTTGTACATGGGGTCTCCATGAATTGGGGCTGACTTGATAGTAGCTACAAACAACAAAAACAAAGAAGTAGGTATCTGTTCTGTCTCATAAATGAGAGGTTAGAAGTTAGAGAGCTTCAATAACTTGCCCAAGGTCACATAGCTAGTGATTGACAAGGTGAGGACTTGAACCTAGGTCTGTCTGACTATAAAATGAAAGCTCTCTGTTCAAGGTCCTGTGGCTAAAATGGAAGGTACCAGAGTGCTGGGCCATTTGTAAAAATCACCTCCATCATTTATTGAGCACCTACCAGGCGTTAGGCTAGACACTTTCCCATAAAGTATCTTATAAAATATAATCTGTTCTTTGCTGTAAAGTTGTTTTCTAAGAATTAATATTCCCATTTCACAAACAATAAAACTGAGTCCCAGAGGATTTAAATGACTGGTCCATTTTTGCATAGTTGGTAAGGAACAGTCCAAACTGACTCAAAGGCAATAGGTTAGTAAGGAACAGAGCTGGGAGTGCTGGCACCACGGGTATTGTTCACTGCTCTTGATCATGGTGCTATCAATTGTGCCAGCTGGGAAAGGCTGGTCCAGGTACAAGATCAGTGGTGACAGAATGTACCAACTGTGGGGAGAGGCCCAAACCTTAATGAGAGCCATAGTACTAAGTAGTCACTTCTATCAATTTGACAATTTTGGGTGGTGCAAAAGGTTAAGCACTCACCTACTAACTAGAAAGTTGGTGGTTTGAATCCACCCAGAGGCACCTCAGAAGAAAGGCCTGGCAGTCTGCTTCTGAAAGGTCACCGCCTTGAAAACCCTGTGGAGCAGTTCTACTTTGCAACACATGGGGTTTCCATGAGTCGGAGTTGACTTGACAGGAACTGGTTTGATTTTTGGTTTTGAAGTAATCATACTCAAAGGGAACAAAAGCTAACATTCCTACCTTTCATCCTTCCCCTCCCCCGCCTAGGGCTGGGACTTTAACCAATTAGTATATTTTTGATTTTCATAGTGGAGCAGTTCTCAAATTCCAGGGCTCTTAAGAATCACTTTGGGAATCTAATTCAGATGTGATTACTGAATCCCATTCCCAGACATTCCAACTCCACAGGCCTGGGGTGGGTCTGAGGAATCTGCATTTTAATGAGTTTGCCAAATGTTTCTGATGTGGTGTGCCTCTTGAAGTCCTTGGGTAGTGGCCAAAATTCTGAGTCTAAATCACTGGTCCATTACTACTAGCTGTGTGATGGTGGGTAAGTTACTCAGTCTCTCTTAGCCTCAGTTTTCTTATCTGTAAAATGGGAATAATGATGATACCTACCTCTCAGCTATATAAAGCATTTAGTGTACTTCTAGCACATAATAAAATGTTCACTTAATGTTAGCTATTATTATACTAAGGTCACTGGACGGTACAAATGGGTTTCGCTTGACTATTAACCTAAGTGTTGGTGGTTTGAACCTACCCAGCAGCACCACGGAAGAAAGCCGTGGTGATCTGCTTCTGTAAAGATTATAGTCAAGAAAACTCTATGGAGCCGTTCTAGTCTGTAACACATGGGGTCGCCATGAGTCAGAATCGACTTAACAGCAATGGTTTTTTAAAAAAATTATTATTATACTAAGGAGAAGTTATTTAGAGAAGAAGAGACTGAGTCATTCTATCAGAAATTGTTAATGTCTTTGTGACTGTGAACAACCATTTCTATGCAGTGAGGTGATGGTGGTGGAAGCGGGGGAGGAAATTAACTTGTACCTGGAAAGGTGAGTAAAGAGAATTTTTTTCCTGAGGGGTATCTTTTTCATATGTTCCTTTTTTTTTCTTTTACTTTTTTTCCCCTTTGCTAGGATAAATTTATCTTTGGGGGTCTCTACAGATATTTTGAAAAGAAATTGCTTTTTCATTGATAATTGTAAAATAGATACCTGGTTGATGGGCACTGTAGGAGCTGCTTGGGAAATTTCCCTTCCTCTGGCTTTTTAAGACAAATAACAAAAGAAGCAAAACAGAAAGTCCAGAAAAACCTCTTCCCCTTCATCCACCCCCCAGGTCAGAGATGTTAATGTTCCTCTGCCAGAGACCACCCTTCCTTGGCCTGGAGGTGTTAAAAAACAGGAGCCCAGTTGGTTTCCATTCAGCCCTCTAGAGTTCAGGACTGGGGTCAGACTCCCAAGCATAGGATCTGCTAAAAACCTCCAGTGGATCCTGGCTTCAGCTGGGGTAATATCTAAAGTCTTTCACACTGTGTACAGGGTTCTTCAAGTTTCCTTGTCCAGGGTCCTGCTTAGCTCTCCAGTCTCCTATCTTGCCATTCTTGTCACCCCTCTTACCCTGTCATACCTTCAATTTTATTTTTGGAACCTTATTTTTTGTCTAGATCCATTTCCTTCTGCTCTTTTTACGTTTGTATCTACTTCAGAGCTCACTGGGATGGGATGTTCTTTTCTATGAGAAGTCTTCATTAGACATTAGTTGCACCTCCTATCACCATCATAACATTTAACAAAATATAGCATCATTGTTTACTTTTGCATTTGTCTTCCCTACTAGATCGGCAGCACCTTGACTCAGAGATCATCTTTCTATCTTCAGTGTCTTATTACAGACACAAAGGAGGGGCTCATTTAATACTTGTTCAGTGAATAAACAAGTTGTCTTCTAACATCTGCTTGAGCACCTCCAATGATGGGAAACTTATTACCTCCTGAGGCTGCTGGATCCATTGTTGGAAGGTTCTGCCTGTTTGAAATCTCCTCTTGATTAATGAACTGAAATCAGTGCTCCTGTAACTTTCCAGGAGAGCTAAATGCCGCGGTCTTGGTGGCTGAGACCAACAGTCTTGGGAAGGTGTTTTCTCTAGCTACCAACTCAGATGCAAAATGAGGACTTCTTTTTTAAGAAAGGGCTAATACATAGAGATAGAAATGCAAATGTTGAGAGAGTAAAGCTAATTGCTCATTTAGGATAGACTGCACTGCCATTTTCTTTTATGCAAGAGAAACAAAAGGAGTGCCTTTGAAGAACAGGGATGGAGTAGTCTTTGGTCCTTTGAACAGAGCCTTCGTGTGCTCCTTTCCCTCTTAGGAACCCTGAGAACTTAGATTTGAGGGTGGAAGAGAAGGAGGAGCTAAAAGGAATGGTCTGTGGCTGAAATGGAGCCCTGGTGGCACAGTGGTTAAGAGATTGACTGCTAACCAAAAGGTCAGCAGTTTGAATCCACCACCCGCTCCTTGGAAACTCTGGGGCAGCTCTGCTCTGTCCTGTAGGGTCGCTATGAGTCTGGATTGAATCAATGGCGATGGGTTTATGGCTGGAAAAATGGATTTGAGAAATTTACCAGGAAGACTTCGAATTTTTACTAGGACATTGGGATTCATGACTGAAGATACTGAGCGAAGGAGGTTGTGTTAGTTTCCTAGGACTGCTGTAACAAGTTACCACAAACTGAGTGTCTGAAAACAACAGAAATTTATTTTCTCATAGTTTGGGAGGCTATAATCCAAAATCAAGGTACTGGCAGAGTTGATTCTGACTGGGGTCCTCTGAGGGAGAATCTGTTCCCTGATTCTCTCTTAGCTTCTGGTGGTTGAAGGCAATCCTTGGCATCCCTTGGTTTATAGATGCATCATTCCAATCTCAGTGTCTCCTCTGTGTCCAAATTTCCCTCATTTTATAAGGGCACCTCACATTAGATTAGGGTCCACCCTAATCCAGTAGGACCTCATCGTAACTTGATTACAACTGCAAAGACTCTATTTCCAAATAAGGTCACATTCACAGGTACCAGGGGTTAGGACTTAAACATATCATTTTGAGGGACACAGTTCACGTCATAAAGCCTATTTAAGAATGGAGGCAGAACACTTAGTAGTGTTATTATCTCTTCTGTTCCAAGGGGTGTTAGGTGTTTGGGCTTTTATTTCATCTTTTTTTTTTTTTCCTTTTTCCTCCCTACCACAACCCAACAGAGAGATTTAATTATCCCTGCTTTATAAAATGGAAACTGAAACTTCATGAAGTAACTGACCCAAGGTGATAAGTTAATAATTGTGGGGCTGAGACACTTATCCTAATATTTCCCCATCACTTAATGAAGTTAAATTCATTTCATTTTTACAACATAAAAATTATCACTATTTTTGTTAACACAGTATTTGCAAAGATGAGATTCCAGCCCCCCCTTTTGAAAATCAAATCGTGTCCTTTAAATCTCTATTGTTGAAGAAGTCACATACAATGATATCTAAGTGCTGGATTACATAAAACAAAAGAATCTAAAATGGTGCTCTTTTCTTCACCACCTCCTACAGGTTTTAACATCTTAAAATAGCAATTAAAGCACACGCCCAATTTCTCAACTCCAATTAGAGCAGTATGCAGATTGTCTCAGGTAACCACATGGTTGTAATCTTTCCATCACAGTTTTTCTTCCCGGAAAAAAAAGTTTCCAAATCAGGGATAAATTTATAAGTATAACTAAACAACTAATTGAAAACTGACAGCAAGGGAAGCCACTGTAGCAGGAATAGTGATAATTTTCTTTAAGATAACTGATGTAAGAGTATACTACCTGCCATTATTCTTTCCCTTCCAAGCTCGGAGACACTGAAACCAAAGCCTCTTCTAGGTCTTGGTAATTGTTTGCCAGGGGTGAGTTTGCTGCAGCCCTCCAATGAGCTAAACAGCCCTCAAAAATCAGTGGTGCTTGATGAATCTGAGGGCTGCAGAGAAAGCCCTGGCCAGACTGCAGCACTGAAGCATTACTCAAAGTTACAGGATCAGATTCTGTCTTTGGCATCAGGATCATAACTTTTGCGGAGAAAATTTGGTCCTTGAAAGAAAAGCCATTAAAATGGATAATTGGGGCCAGTTGAGTACACTGTTAGGTAGGCAATTATTTTATTTTACACTTTCTTCCCAACTTCCTTGAGCACCTCATTCTCTGGCATCCTACCAACCAACGTACCTTCTTGTAGCACCAACCCAATACCCAACCATGTCCCCAACCTGTTCTACCTGAACTAGATTCCAGCTGAGTTAAAAAAAAAAAAAAATTCTGCCTCAGACCCATTTATTCTGAGCTTTTCCAGAGGACTGATCTAATTTCTGATAAATACATTCAAAAGAGATAGTGGTTTAATGTGTCATACTTTTAAGAGGACTTGCATTTTTTTTTTTATTGTACTTTAGATGAAGGTTTTACAGGCCAAATTAGCTTCTCATTAAACAGTTAGTATATATATTGTTTTATGGCATTGGTTAACAAACCCATGACATGTCAGTACTCTCGCTTCTCCACCTTGGGTCCCCTATTACCAGCTTTCCTGTCCCCTCTTACCTTCTAATCCTTGCCCCTGGGCTGGTGTGCCCCTTTAGTCTCGTTTTGTCCTATGGGTCTGTTTAATCTTTGGTTAAAAGGTGAACCTCCAGAGTGACTTCATAACTGAACTAAAAGGGTGTCTGGGGACAATACTCTCAGGGTTTCTCCAATCTCTGTCAGGCCAGTAAGTCTGGCCTTTTTTTGTGAGTTAGAATTTTGTTCTACATTTTTCTCTAGCTCTGTCCAGGACCCTCTGTTGTGATCACTGTCAGAGCAGCCAGTGGTGGTAGCCAGGCACCATCTAGTTTTACTGGACTCAGTCTGGTGGAGGCCGTGGTAGTTGTGGTCTATTAATCCTTTGGACTAATCTTTCCTTTGTGTCTTTAGTTTTCTTCATTTTCTCTTGCTCCTAAAGGGGTGAGACCAGTGGAGTATCTTAGATGGCCACTCACAGGCTTTTAAGACCCCAGAC
>NW_004444062.1:7902369-7904506 GCF_000243295.1 Trichechus manatus latirostris
CGTAGAACATTTTCTTTATAAACTATGTTATGCCAATTGAACTAGATGTTCCCTGAGACCATGGTCCCCACAGCCCTCCGCCCAGCAATTTGGTCCCTCAGGGAGTTTGGATGTGTCTATGGAGCTTCCATGACCTTTCCTTGTGCAAGTTGTGCTGCCTTCCCCAGTATTGTGTACTGTCCAAAGATACCACTTATCTATTGTCTATTTAGTAACCCCCTCCCCACCTCACCCATCCCTCGTAACCAACAAAGATTGTTTCTTTTTGTGTGTAAACCTTTTCATGAGGTTTTACATTAGTGGTCTCATACAATATTTGTCCTTTTGTGATTGACTTATTTCACTCAGCATAGTGTCCTCCAGTTTCATCCATGTCATGAGATGCTTCACAGATGCATCATTGTTCTTTATCGTTGCATAATACTCCATTGTGTGTATGTACCATAGTTTGTTTAGCCATTCATCTGTTGATGGGCATCTAGGTTGTTTCCATCTTTTTGCTATTGTGAACAATGCTGCAATGAACATGGGCATGCACATGTCTATTCGTGTGACAGCTCTTATTTCTCTAGGATATATTCCTAGGAGTGGGATTGCTGAGTCATGTGGTATTCTATTTCTAGCTTTCTAAGGAAGTGCCATATCATTTTCCAAAATGGTTGTATCATTTTGCATTCCCACCAGCAGTGCATAAGACTTCCTATTTCCCCACACCCTCTCCAGCTTTTGTTATTTTCTGTTTTTCTGGTTTGTGCCAGTAATGCTGGGGTAAGATGGTATCTCATTGTGGTTTTAATTTGCATTTCTATAATGGCTAGTGATCATAAGCATTTCCTCATGTGTCTGTTGGCCACTTGACTGCCTTCTTTGGTGAAGTGTCCATTTCCTTTGCCCATTTTTGGATGGGATTATTTGTCTTTTTGCTGTAGAGGTGTTAGATTTTCTTGTAGATTTTAGAGATTAGACATTTGTCTGACTTGTAATGTCCAAAAATTTTTTCCTAGTCTGTAGGTTCTCTTTTAACACTTTTGGTGAAGTCTTTTGATGAACATAAGTGTTTAATTTTTAGAAGATCCCGGTTATCTAGCTTATCTTCTGGAGTTTGTGCATGGATGGTTATGGTTTGTATCCTGTTAATGCCTTTTATTAGGGCCTCTAGCATTCATCCTATTTTTTCTCCTATGAACTTTATAGATTTTGGCTTTATATTTAGGTCTTTGATCCATTTTGAATTAGTTTTTGTATATGGTGTGAAGGATGGGTCCTGTTTCATTTTTTTGCATATGGACATCCAGTTTTGCCAGCACCATTTGTTAAAAAGACTGTTCCCCATTTAATGGAGTTTGGGCCCTTGTCGAAGATCAGGTGACTGTAGGTGGATAGATTTACATCTGGGTTATCAATTCTATTCCATTGGTCAAAGTATCTGTTGTACCAGTACCAGACTGTTTGGACTACCATAGCTGTGTAGTAGGTTCTGAGTTCAGGTAGTGCGAGTCCTCCTACTTTATTCTTCTTCTTCAATAGTGCTTTACTTATCCGGGCCTTCTTCCCTTTCCATATAAAATTAATGATTAGGTTTTCCATCTTTCAAAAGAATGTTGTTGGTTTTTGGATCAGGATTGCATTATATTTCTAAATTGCTTTGGGTAGAATTGTCATTTTCACAGTGCTGAGTCTACCTATCCAAGAGCATGGTATGTTTTTCCATTTGTCTACATCCCTTTGGGTTTCTTGCAGTAGTGTTTTGTAGTTTTCTTTGTATAGGTCTTTTACGTCCCTGGTTAGATTTATTCCAAATATTTTATTTTTTTAGGGGCTATTTTAAGTGGCATTGTTTTCCTGATTTCCTTTTCATCATTGTCTTTATTGGTGTATAGGAATCCATTGTATGTTTATAATCTTGTATCCTGCTACTCTACTGAATCTTTCTATTAGTTCCAGTAGTTCTCTTGTGGAGTCTTTTGTGTTTTCTATGTATAGTATCATATCATCAGCAAACAGGGACAGATTAACTTCTTCATTACCAGTTTGGATGCCCTTTATTTCTTTTTCTTGCCTTATTGCTCTAGGTAGGACTTCCAGCACAATGTTAAATAGGAGTGGTGATAAAGGGCATCCTTGTCTTGTTCCTGTT
>NW_004444062.1:7905414-7912859 GCF_000243295.1 Trichechus manatus latirostris
TTGTGGTCAGAGAAGATACTTTGTATTATCTCAACGTTTTGGATTTTGTTGAGTGTTGCTCTTTGGCTAAGATGTGGTCTATTCTGGAGAATGTTCCATGTGCATTGGAAAAGAATGTGTACTTTGCAACTGTTGGGTGGAGTGTTCTATATATGTCTATGAGATCAAGTTGGCTGATTGTGCCCTTCAGGTCTTCTGTATATTTCTTGAGTTTCTTTCTAGATATTCTGTCCTTTACCGAGAGTGGTGTGTTGATGTTTCCTACTATTACTGGGGCACTGTCAATTTCTCTTTTCAGTGTTGTTAGAGTTTGTTTTATGTATTTTGGAGCCCTGTTATTGGGTGTGTAGATGTTTATTATGGTTATGACTTCATGATGGATCGTCCCCTTAATCATTAGACAGTGTCCTTCTTTGCCTTTTATGGTGGATTTTGTTTTAAAGACTATTTTATCTGAGTTTATTATTGCCACTCCTGCTCTTTTTTGGTGGCTGTTTGCTTGATATGTATTTTTCCATCCTTTGATTTTTAATAAATTTACGTCTTCGTTTCTAATGTGTGTCTCTTGTAGGCAGCATATTGATGTATCTTGTTTTTTTATCCATCTGTCACTCTCCATCTCTTTATGGGTGCGTTTAGGCCATTTACATTCAGTGTAATTATTGATAGGTGAGAGTTTATTGCTGTCATTTTGTAGTGCTTTTTTTTGTGGTGCTGACATTTTCTTTGTTCCTCTTACTCTCCTGTGCTGAATTCCTTTCGTTTGTGTATTTTTTTCCATTTCTTTTGTTTTTGTAGGTTTTGTTTTTACTGAGACTTTATGTTTTTCTTCTTTATTTTGATGGATAGGTTTGCTAACTTTCTTTGTGGTTGCTTGAAATTTACCCTCATCTTTCTAGGTTTGAATCAGTCTATTATTACTTGGTATCGCCATGCCTTCCTCTCCATTAAAAAGTTCTATACCTACACCATTTATTCCTTCTTTTATTGTTCTGATGTTGTTGTCATTTACAGATTAACCTCTCGGGTTCCCTGTTGTAATTCTTTTGGTTTCGGATAGTCCTTGAGAGTTCATTTCCTACGTTGGTATCTGGCTGGTATGATCCTGCATCCTAGTTTCAGCCTGTGGTTTGATGTTGTTTGTTCTCAGATCGAATGACTCCCTTTCATAATTCTGGTAAGTTTTGTTTGGTTTTTACATAGTCTCTTAATTTCTGTTTATCTGGAAATGTCCTAATTTCACCATCATATTTGAATGAAAGTTTGGCAGGATATATTACTCTTGGCTGGCAATTATTTTCTTTCAAGGTTTTATATTCTCATCCCATTGCTCCTTGCCTGCATAGTTTCTGCCAAATAATTCCAGGTTAGTATTATTGTTTCTCTTCTGTATGTGATTTTTTTGTTTTTCTTGAGCTGCTTTCAGGATTCTTGTTTGTCTTTGGTTTTAGCAAGGGTAATTATGATATGACTTGGTGATTTTCTTTTGGGGGTCTATCCTATATGGAGTTCATTGAGCTTCTTGGATGGTCAGGTTTTCATCTTTCATGATATTGGGAAATTTTTCTGTCAGCTGTCCTTCAATGATCCTCTCTTTGTTTTCTATTTTCTCCCCCTGTTCTGGAACTCTAATCAATTGCAAATTTTTGCTTTTGATTGCATCCCACATAATTCTCAGGGTTTCTTCTTTTTTTTTTTTCTGATTTTTCCTCAAACAGATTTGTATCCAAGTGTTTGTCTTCAATTTCGCTGATCCTGTCTTCCACCATTTCAAACCTGCTCCTCAGCCCTTGTATGACACTGTCCATTTCTGAAATCTTGTTGTTTATCTTTTAGATTTCTAGTTGTTGTTTTTTTATGATTTCTAGTTGTGAATTTATTTTGGCATTTTGTTCTTGTATTATTTTCCTGAAATCTTCCATTTTTTTGCCTGTATTTTCCATGAATTTGTCTATTTTTCCTCATTTTTATCTGCTTTTTGCTTCAAATCTGGATAGCTCTGCATATTAGAGGTTTGAATTCCCTTTCAGGTAATTCTAGTGCTTTTTCTTCTACTGGAAAGTCATCTGGTGTTTTATTTTGGACGTCTACTGGAATCATCCTATCTTTTTTTATGTTTTGATGTTGTCTGCTGTATTCAGGACATTCAGTAATTATTTTCCTCATTTACTGATTTGTTTGTTTTGCCCTTCCTTTTTATTTGGTTATGCCTGAGCAGGTGGGCTGTGCATTCTCTGTTGTTTGCTTGACTGTGGGCAGGATACTTTTCACCTCCTTTTACAGTGGGCAGGGTCAGTCACTCAGATATGGTACAGCAGGGCAGGTTCAGCTGAAGGGGAATTGCTGGGATTGGTTGTTTGTGGCATGTACTAGGGGTGACAGGGTAGGCTGGGAATCAGTTCAGGGCAGGTTCTGGTAAGCCGTACCTGTGCTTCTCAGGAGTGTGATGTTCAGCGTATGGTGCAGGTAGGCAGGAGGGCTGGGGAACTTGTGATGTGTTTAGCTAAGATGGGTATGGGAAAGAGGAGAGAGAGGAGCAGGAGCCAAAAACATACAAACAAACAAACAAAAAAGAGTGCTAAGGGAGCTTGCTGTTGGAGTGGAGAGATGAGAGACTGAGAAATGGAGAAAAACAAAAAGAAAAAAAAGGTAAAAAGAAAGAAATTAATAATTAAAAATTAAGGGAAAAAAAGAAAAGAAAAGCCCCCAGGGATCCCACTGGTGCAGCTTCAAAGACTGGGAAAGTTGTTCCCAGGCTGTGAAGTACAGCCAGGCTAGAAGGGGTAGAGGTGTCACACACTGCCAGATATTCAGGAGACAGGAAGGGAAGGTAAGCCTAGAGAGACAAGAAACTGAGAAATGAAGAAAGACAAAAAGGGGAAAAGAGAGAAAAGAAAAGAAAACAAAGAAAAAAACAAAAACGAGAAAAAAGAAATGTGCCCAGGGATCCCCCTGCGTGGCTGCGCAGACTGAGGGAGTAGCTCCCAATCCACGCAGTACTGCCCAACTAGAAGGGGCTCCCAAGCCAAGAAAAGAAAAAGAAAACAAACAAACAAACAAATCAACACAGAACAAATCAAAACATACAAACAAAAAAAAGCCCCAGGGATCCTACCAGCAATTCCACAGTCAAGGAGCATTTCACAGCCTTTCAGGAAGAAGCAAAGATGGCACACAGAGCCAGGTATTTGAGAGAAAGGAGGGGGAGGTGGTGAGAGGTATGGAAGAAACCAAAAGAGGTGGAAAAAAGCAACACTAGCAACAAACAAGGGACACTCAGGGAGCTGGCTGGTGAGCGCGGGTGGAATCCACTCAGCTCAGGGGTGAAGCCAGTGCTTCCTGGCTAAGAGACTGTGGCTGCAGGAAGCAGAAGAGGCGGAGTGGGGGTGAAGAAGGGTGATAGGTGGGAAAGCATATATTTCTGGTTACTGGTTGTTCTGTCTCCTGCTGGGAGCTCCGTGAAGCTGCTTTCCCATACTCCCTCTTCGCCGATCTCTGACAGGAGTCCAAGGTGGTGGATCCGTGCTACATTAGCTGTTAGGGGACCTCTGCATGTATCTCTCCTCACTCTCTGTTCTCTGTCAGTTTCTCATTCCGTTCTTTATCCCTTCATTTGATGCTTAGGGTTTCAGGATTGACGTTTGTCTCTGTTTGACTTAGTTTTTTGGATCTTTGCTATGGAGGGACGATGTGGTGCTTCTGTAGATAGCGCCATGCCGCCTGGAAGTCCTCCATAAGGTTTTTAATGGCTGATTTTTCAGAAGTAGATTGCCAGGGCTTTTTTCCAAGGCATCTCTTGTTGGACTCTAACCTCCAGCCAGTTAACAGCTGATGACATTAGCCATTTGCAACAGTCAGGGATTAGAAGAAAGTCCTATTATCATCCGAATTTTATAGATATGGAAACTGAGGTACAGAGAGATACAATGTCTTGACCAAGGCTACACAGAGCCAGGATTCAAATCCAGGTATCCTGGCTCTAGGGATTGCACAGTGCTATCTTGCCTCTCCATATAGAAGTAGAGGGTACTGCAAGAACATATAACTGGAGACTGCCTGGTTTGCATGATCAGGGAAAGATTCTCTAAGAAGCTAATGTTCAATAATGAGTAAAGTTTGGCTATTAAACTGTGTAGGAAAGAGCATTATAAGCAGAGGGAAAAGCATGTGTGAAGGCTCTGTGTCAGAAACAAATTTGACACATACAAGGAACTGTATAAAGGCCAGAGTAGATGACTTTAGCAGCCCAGAGTAGAGGAATGGCATAAATTGCAGCTAGAGAAATAAGCAGGGAACCGATCATGCAGGGACTTACCTTATCATAAAATTTAATCTTCAACCTAAGAAACAATGAACTATTGAAAGATTTTAAGAAGAACTATACGATAAGGTTTTAAGATTATCTCTGGCTATCATATGGAGAAAATTTTGTCAGGAAGCAAAAATGGATTTCAGATGGCTACGTAGAAGAATGTTATTTTGCCCTATGGTGGTGGCAGAAGCCATGAGAAAAAGTGGCTATATTTAAATATGTTTAGAATGGAGAATTATCAGACTTGGTAATTGGATGTGCCATGTTTCTGTCTTGAGGTATGGAGTAGATGGCAGAGAAAGTTAGAAGGTAAGAAGAAAACCAGGAGAGTGTGGTATCATGAAAGCCAAAGAAACAGTGGCCAGTGTTTAACACTGAGAAAGGTTCAAGTAAAATGTTAACTGAAATTAGGAATATAGAGATTATTTTTAACCTTAGCAAGAGAAGTTTTGGTGGAGTGGGTAGGAGCCAGTTAGGAATAGCTTGAGTAGTGAATAGAATGTGAAGAAATTCTTTCAGGAGTTAGGATTCTGAAGGGTAAGTATGTAACAGTTATTGAATGAGCTGGAGTGGAATGGAAGTTTTTTTCTTTTTTTAATTAAAAGATTGGAAAGAACTGAATATATTTGAATGCTGATAGGAAAGATCCAATAGAGAGAGGATGGTTGACCCCTGGTGGGAAGGCATGGGCTCAAGAGCAGAGATTGGCACACTTTTTCCTTAAAGGGCTATATAAGTAAATATTTTAGTCTCTGCAGCCCACACGGTCTCTGCCAAAAAAAATGAGAACAACAACAACAAAAAAACCTGTTTCCACTGAGTTGATTCCAACTCATGGCAACCCCATGTGTTAAAGAGTAGAATTGCTAAGGTTTTCTTGGCTGTAATCTTTACAATAGCAGATTGTCAGGCCTGTCTTCTGTGGTACCACTAAGTGGGTTCGAAATGCGAACCTCTATTGCAAACTGTGCCACCCAGGGGCCTACATGGTCTCTACCGTCACTACTCAGTACTGCTGTTGTAGCAGGAAAGCAGCCATAGACAATAAGCAAATGAATGAGCTTGCCTATGTTCCAGTAAAACTTTATTTATGGATACTGAAATTTGAATGTCATATAATTTTCATATGTCACAAAATGTTACTCTTTTAAAAATTTTTTTAAATCATTTATAAATATAAAAAATTATTTATAGCTCTCTGATCACACAAAAACAGGGTGTTATTTGGCCCACAGGTCATAGTTTGCTGACTCCTGCTCTAGAGCATAAATGGAGAGGTGGACTTCCCCAAGAGAAATATAAAGGAATAAAAGAAGGAAAGATAGATGCCAACAGATTTATTGATATATGGTTGGGAAGTTGAGGGAATTTCTATCTGGTGGCTTCTATTTCTTTTTGTGAAAAAGAATTAAAATAATAGTAAACTTTTATTGAGGGAATAATGATGATGGGCACTATTTTAAAAGATTTACATGTACTAACTCATTTACTACTTACAACACACTTGTGAGGTAATAATTGTGATTGTCTCTATTTTACCAATAAGGAACTGGGGCACAGAACTGTTAAGAAAAGTATGTCTAACGTCACATTTTATAGAAGGTTCTGGAACTTGAATACACACCCAGGCAGTTTGCCTCTGGAACCCACAATCTTAACTACAAGCCATATTTAACTAAGGCCATCCATTAGTGGTAAAGGAGACATAGGAGGAGCTAGGTCATCTACCACTACTCGTCTTTTGGTTTGTCATTACTGTGGTGGCTTGTGTGTAGCTATGATACTGGAAGCTATGCCACAGGTATTTAAAAATACCAGTAGGGTCACCCAAGGCAGACAGCTTTCAGTGGAGCTTCTAGACTAAGACAGACTAGGAAGAAAGATCTAGTGATCTACTGCTGAAAATTAACCAAGGAAAACCCTATGGATCATGACAGAATATTGTGTAATAAAGTGCTGGAAGCTGAGACCCATACGTTAGAAAAACAAACAAATAGAAACAGTATCCACTGAGTAGATTCTGACTCCTAGTGACACTATAGTGCAGAGTAGAATTGCCCTGTAGGGTTTCCAAGCTTTCAGCTTTATGGAAGCAGATTGCCACATCTTTCTCCTGCAGAGCTGCTGGTGGGTTCAAACCAATGACCATTTGGTTAGCAACTGAGCATTTTAACCACTGTGCCACCAGAGATCCTCCTAGGTTGGAAGGCACTCAAAATACACAGTGGCCTTAACAATGGAGTTGAGCATACCAGTAATCATGGGATTGAATAGTCAGTGTTTCATTCTATTGTATGTGGGGTCATTATGAATTGGAGCCAACTCGAAGGCAACTAACAAGAAGTCACCTAAGGAAGGTGAAGGGTAGAAAGAGTCTCTGCAGAAACTGGGAGCACACTGATTGGAATAATGCGATAAGGTCATAAGAAATGTTGAGAGCCCAGTTGAGATTGGAAATTAAAAATTCAAAGTGCTAATTTACAATACTATACTACAAATACTAACAACAGTCTTTAAAGAGATGGAAAAACTAATCATTAACTTTATATGGAAAGGGAAGAAGCCCTGCATAAGTAAAGCACTATTGAAGAAGAAGAATAAAGTAGGAGGACTCGCACTACCTGAACTCAGAACCTACTATACAGCTACGGTAGTCTAAACAGCCTGGTACTGGTACAATGACAGACACGTTGACCAATGGGACAGAATTGACAACCCAGATATAAATCCATCTGCCTACAGTCATCTGATCTTCATCAAGGGCCCAAAGTCCATCAGATGGGGAAAAGGCAGTCTTTTTAACAAATGGTGCCGGCAAAACTGGATGTCTATCTGCAAAAAAATGAAACAGGACCCATACCTCACACCATATACAAAAACTAATTCAAAATGGATCAAAGACCTAAATATAAAGCCAAGATCTATAAAGTTCACATAGAAGAAAAAATAGGATCAACGCTAGAGGTCCTAATACACGGCATTAACAGGATACAAACCATAACCAACAACACACAAACTCCACAAGATAAGCTAGATAACCGGAATCTTCTAAAAATTAAACATTTATGTTCATCAAAAGACTTCACCAAAAGTGTTAAAAGAGAACCTACAGACTGGGAAAAAATTTTTGGAC
>NW_004444062.1:7913826-7966267 GCF_000243295.1 Trichechus manatus latirostris
TTTATAAAGAAAATGTTTTACATTCTACAGTAGCATCTGGGGTCTTAAAAGCCTGTGAGCAGCCATCTAAGATACTCCACTGGTCTTACCCCTTTGGGAACAGGGGAGAGTGAACAAGATACAAGAGAAAGATTAGTCCAAAGGACTAATGCACCACAACTACCATGGCCCCTACCAGACTGAGTCCAGTACAACTAGATGGTACCCAGCTACCACCACTGACTGCTCTGACAGGGATCACAACAGTGGGTCCTGGACAGAGCTAGAGAAAAATGTAGAACAAAATTCTAACTCACAAAAATAAAAAAGACTAGACTTATTGGCCTGACAGAGATTGGAGAAACCCTGAGAGTATGGCCCCTGAACACCCTTTTAGCTCTGTAATGAAGTCACTCCCGAGGTTCACCCTTCAGTCAAAGATTAGACAGCCCCATAAAACAAAACGAGACTCATGGGGCACAACAGCCCAGGAATAAGGACTAGAAGGCAGGAGGGGGCAGGAAAGCTGGTAATAAGGAACCCAAGGTTGAGAAGTGAGAATACTGACATGTCATGGAGTTGTTAACCATTGTCATAAAACAATGTGTGCACTGACTGTTTAATGAAAAACTATTTTTCTGTAAACCTTCATCTAAAGTACAAAAAAAAAAAAAAAAAATCAAAGTGCAATTAGTCAACCCGGTTGTGTGATTTGTTCCCCAGGATCTTGGCTGCTTGAGTGCAGATGTTGAGAAGACAGACTGTTGAGTTTATCTAAGGTTAGGATTTATCAGGTGTGGCAGAAGGACAAAGAGACAATGAGGAGTAAGGATGGCAGTGCCAATCTGTAGGAGAGGTTTTCAGAGAATGTCTTCCTCTTATGTAAAGGCTCTTTTTGCTATGGCAGCATCTTTTTTCTTTTTCTTTTCTTCTGGCAATAGAGCAGAGTCTTGCAATTCAGATAAGTTCAACACACTGTTATAGAAAATTTGACATTAGCTTGATTCTCTGCTAGGTGCTGGGTATTTTGAACTAGGACTTTGTTGTTTATCTACTATTAATGCCATTGGTCCTAAAATTTTTTCCAAAAGCAGTATATCAGACCTTAATTGTCTCTTGATGTGGACTACTTTTTTACTGAATCTAGGTTACAAGGTCATATTATTATTTTCAAGTTTTTTTTAATGTCAATATGTTAATTCCATAATCAAAAATGTTAAAGTTGTAATAATATGAACAGACCTTAAACTTGCAACTCAATTTTTATTTTATAATTTAAAAAGCTAAGAAAATCAAAAGTAAGTATAAAATCCTGTACACATCATAATGACCCATCCCAGCAAAGTAAACAATTAAGGTTTGGGTAATTGTATAGATCTGAACACTCTTCCTGGATGATTGGACATTAGCTGCTCATCAATATACTGTGAAAAACTTACTTTTATGATGATTATGTTGGATCGAAATTCCAGACTGAATTCTGAATCACTAAATTTTTACATGCTTTTAGGTGTAGTTGAGTCAGCTCCGACCTGTTGTGACTTTGTGTATAACAGAAGGAAACATGGCCGGATCTGATGGGATCTTCATGATTGTTGTTATGTTTGAGTCCATTGTTGTGGCTATTGTTTCACTACATCTCATTGAGGGTTTCCTTGTTTTTGCTGACTCCCTACTTTACCAATTATGATAACCTGTTTTAGCAATTGGTCTTTTCTGATGACATGTCCAAAGTAAGGGGACCAAACTCTTAAACCAGCCTTGCTTCTAAGGAGCATCCTTGTATTTTTTCTAAGATAGATTTGTTCCTTCTTCTGGAAGTCCATGGTAAATTCAATATTCTTCACCAACACCATCATTCGGATACAAAATTTTGACATAGATTAAGCCCTAATGAGAAATATCATTAGCAGTGATTTATTTTGAACCTGTTAGTGCAATGTGTGGCAATGTTCTTCATTGAACTCCAAATTATCTGCAAATAAGATAGTGGTGATGGTGGTGATGTGCACTTACCCTCATATGCATGACATCCACAAATATGGATCTTAAAAGAATGTCATACCTTACCCAATAACTGACTAAATATATATAGTCACTGATCTGACCATTTTGATTCAGGTATTTGGTTTTTCTCAGGGTATAAGCTGATTGTTGGAATTCCATTTAGAAGGAACATTACATTCTTCATGCCTTTAGGTTGTTACCAAAAGTGCTTTCAGCTGGACCAGCAGCATCACATCACCTGAAATTTGTTAGAGATACAGACTCTCAGGCCCTACTCCAAACCTGCTGAATCAGAATCTGCATTTTTGCGACATTCATATGCACATTACAGTTTGAGAAGTATTGATCTAAGTTGTCATTATTGTCCCTGTTAAGTAATTAAGTACTGTGATGGGTTGAAATGTGAACTCACATAAACCAACTATTGATTTTTACAGTTTTGGTCTGGGGATGAGTAGACTACATGTGAGCCCAGATATTTTTTAGGTAAAATGCTAGTTTGAGAGGAAAATGGGGAGAAAGGCTGGAGTCTCATTTTATTTCAGACTTGATGTGACTGTCTGGTAGGCAAAAACATCCATTTGGATTTCTAATATCCGTTTTCTCTAGTATTCTTTATACTCTGGCTTCCCTCTTCCCTTCTTCAATTTGCCATGCCCCTCAGTTTAAACTCCCTGATATGCAAAATCCATAGATTTTATTTAGCTAACAGCTAAATTAGCTAAACGCCTATTAACAGCCACGTATTTGATGAGTAGAAAAGAGTTAACACAAAATACACCAATAAAGTTTGCAGGATTCTTGTTCAGGAAATTGTGTAAATCATTACATGGGGCTCTAACTATTAGACCTCCTTGACAGGTTTTTTTCATGACATGACAGAACTCTGACTCATAGGGATTAATGTAATTAGCCTTCAGCCAAGGCATGTTGCAGGCAGAGAGGTGAATCGGACTCATTAGTCTTTTTTCTGGAGCAATGAAGGAGCATGCCATTCACCCTGTCTACCATGCCCTTTCCAACATAGATCATCTCTGTTATGTTATCATTGTTTCAGAGATTTTTCTTCTTCATGTTTCTTTTTCAAAAGACAAGTGATGGGAAGACTGTGGTTATTCAGTATATGGCTAATACAACCAAGTCAAGGTTTACTCTTGTCAGATATCTCCTTTGAGAGCACTTTTTCTTCATACTCTCTCTGCTTTAGGGAAGCAAAGTAACAAATGAGAGGTAAAAGCCCCAGAACAGACAATGAAAAATCTCCAAACAGAGGCAAAAAAAAAAAAAGATAGTTTCTTTCTATTTTTTCTTGCGTGATCTCCCTCCTCATCTTTAGGATTCAAGTAGAAGCTTTTTGATCGATAATGTCCTATGGTGCAAAAGGGAGAATGTTTTATTCTTCAGTTGTCCTAGATATTAAAGCCAGTTGTCATGATTTTGAATTGATGTTAGATACCCAAGATAATGAATTAAAGCTAGGTTCATTTTTGGGTATAAAAATAAATAGAATGTTTGCATCATTGATTTGGCAAGGACAAATAGTCCACTCTATTCATAGTAACATTTCTTGAGGATTGTTGCAAGTATTATTTCATTTAATACTCAGGATAACCCTGATGAAAATGTTACTATTATAATTTCCCTTCTCCAGACAAGGAAACTGAGACATAGAGATAAAACAGCTTGCTCAAGGTCATAGCTGGTCAGTGGTATAGCTGGGATCCCCTTCTGGTACCCCGTTTGCCTCCACTACTGCTAATACACTGATTACAGTGAAATGTGGAGATCTTTTATTCATGATTTCTCCGTTCTCTCTGCTTACACCTTCATGCCCGTCTCATAAAGTTCTATATTACACCAAGAAAAGTTTCAAAGTGATGTTTTTCTTAATCACCAAATGAAGTTGGAAATGTATTAGCGATTAAGTGCAGGAGACATTATTTCTCTTCCTGATGGCCACAGACAAGATATCGATTTAGAACACATTGTTTTCTCCTCAGTTCATGAAATAAGTGGATTAAAGCAAAAAATTTGATGTGAAGAGAGTCCTAAAAATGGGAACTCTAATGTCCCCTTAAGACTCAAACACCATTAAATGGAGAAAAACAAACAAGCAAGGACTCCCTTTGATAATTCTCTCATTTCTAATTCCCTAGTGGCTTCACTCTACAGTATAAATCAATTCTCTCCAACATCAGATAGGAAATGACTAAATAAATCAGTGAGCTGTTTGTTATATGGATTACATCAGTCATTTTATTTCTTTATCATTGCCTCCTCCTTCCTTCTTGGAGACATTGCCTAAACAATTATTTTCTCTGTATCCTGAATCTTCACCCTTCCACTATCGACTTTTTCCCATCAATATTTAAACATGTCACAGCTCTCCTATCTTAAGCAATGATGATAATAATAATAAACCATTCATATACTGCTCTAGCTATAGCTCTACTCTCTTCCCCTTTGCAGTCAGGCTTTTCAAAAGAGTTATCAGAAAGTTACAATTTCTTCACTCTGTTCACTCCTAAGCCGCTCCAGTCTGTCCCCACTGCTTTACTAATCCACATTTCCCAAGACCATCAGCGAGTTTCTCATTTCTAAATCTAATGGGAAAAATTATTTCTCAGTCTGCTTGAGCTCAGCAGGGTATTTGATATGTTTGACCACTCACTTTTCTAGGAACCCTTTCCTCCCTTTGTTTCATGGCTTTCCTCCCATGTCTCTTAAATGTTTAACTCCAGCCCTGTGCTTTCTCCTACATCCCAGAACTGCTTATATAAATGTGTGCTAGAGAATGCCTTGATTTTCCTGAAGGCACCTTAGAAGCAAAATGTTCAAAATGGCATTCTGCATCTTCCCCACTCCCAACGTTTCTCCCTAAATCAGTATATGGTATCACCACTCACCAGTTGCTCATTCCAGAAACCCGAGAGTCACCTTTTTTTGCTCTCTGTCTGACCACTCTGTCTAATCACTTTAATCTTACTAATTTTACCTCTAAATAAGTTTTTAATATACCACTCCTCTTCATTCCCGTTGACTTCACTCTAGTCTAGAGTTTTGCAAACTTGGCACCATTGATATTTTGGGCCAGATATTCTTTGTTCTGGGAGACTTTCCTGTGCATCCCTGTCTTCTACCAAATAGGTATCAGTAGCAACATTCCCTCCCACCCCTTGCATTGTGACAGTCAGAAATGTCTCCACACATTGCAAAATGTCTACTGGAAAGCAAAACTTCCCTCAGTTTAAAACCACTCCTTTCTTCCTAGTCTATATTTTCTCTCTCTCTAGTTAATGCAACAGACAATCTAAGCTAAATGATGCAAGATGCAAATCTGATTACGTCACCACGCTTCTTAAAAATTTCATGTAGTTTCTCCATGCCTTTAGAATAAAATCCAAATTTCTTACATTCATTTCCTCAAAATGGCAACTCTGTACCCTGGGGCTTCACAGAAGTCTTACCTCTGCTTGGAATGTTTTTACTTGCCCCTCCTCCTTCACCTAGTCAATTGCTTGTCATCCTTCAGACCTCAGCTGACACATTACTTTCTCAGAGATCCTCCCTGTGGTGGTTAATTTTATGTGCCACCTTGCCTAGGCTATGATTCCCAGTGGTGTGGCCAAACAATAAACTAGTTGCTGCTCCATATGTAATCTAATGCAATATAATCACATTCCGTAATTGAATCAATCAGTTAGTTGAAAGGCACGTTTCCTTAGGGTGTGGATTTCCCCCAGACTATAAATAGATATTTTGGCAGATCTCTCTTTGTCTCTGACTCTCTGTGTCTCTCTCTCTCCGGACTCTGGACTCTTCTCATTACCTTACCTACAGATTGCAGGATGAAAGCCTGCAAAAGTCTCCAGCCTTCCACCTGACCTACAGATTTTAGATTTGCCAGTCCCCAACAAATCCCATAAGCCAGAAGAAGTCTCCAGCCTGTGACCTGACCTATGGATTTTGAACTTTCCAGCCCCCACAATTGGGAGCCAATCCCTTGAAGTAAATCTCTCTCTCTATATATATATGACTGCTTCTGTTTCTCTAGAGAACCTTAAGATACTCCCTAACCAGCAACAACCTCCCTCTTTAGCATACTAGGTCAATGACCAATGCTCCCCAAACAACATGATTCCATAGCACATCGTACTTCCCCTTTCAAAGTGTGTGTGTGTGTGTGTGTGTGTGTGTGTGTATGTTTTAATGTGTCACCTATTCAATGCGTCTCCTTCCTGTCAAACTGAAAGATCCATGAGGATGGCTACTATGTCTATCTCATACACCGTTGTGTGCTTGGTACCTGGTACAATGCTGGGTGCATAGTATGGACTCAATGAATATTTGTTGAATGAATGCTTTGGAGAATCTACTGGATGGAAGCAGTAGTATCTCATAGATTATGCTTTGGAGAATCTACTGGATGGAAGCAGTAGTATCTCATAGATTATGCTTTGGAGAATCTACTGGATGGAAGCAGTAGTATCTTATAGATTATCGGGACATAATGAATTGACACAGTGGCTGCAAAAATGGGCTCAATAATAGCAATGATTGTGAGGAGGGCACAGGACCAGGCGAAGCTTTGTTCTGTTATACATAAGGTCACTATGAGTCAGAGCCAACTTGACAGCACCTAACAACAACATCAGGACATGAAATACAGTGATGTCACATTAGGGATTAGAGGTAGGAGCTAGAAGTCAGGGACCAAGGATATATTGTCTATTTGCTGGGGCCAAATGATTTCTTGACTCTGTTCTTCTTGCACATTTGTTTTATCTGCTTCTCTCTGCACTTCACTCTCCCTTCTTCTCTGTGCACAAGAAAGAATTAGTCATGTCAGAACTGATTCCACATGATTTTCATAACGGCTTGTCTAAAAGCAAGTAACAACACTACTAGATTTTAAGCTTTCTGTAACAAGAAAGGAATATAAATGCACAAATCAGTGACTCCATGTCCTGAGAATAATGGGGAAGAAGAACAGTGAGATGTATACCCTCATTTTTATGGTTGCTGCTTTGGTGCTCCAGAAGCTAATAGAAGAAGCTGGGGCACTCAGATGATACATAGGATCATTTCTGTTTTTAAACTTCCTATAAGGATCACTCTCGTAATAAACATGCCTGATGGGAATATCCTGGGATATCACAGCAATAAAGAGAATCAATGCAGGTAAAAAGTGAAAGAGTGTGGGCTCACAGAATTTTCTTATCCTGAGCACCTCATGTGCTTACGGGGCCCTCTTCCATACACCATCCACATTTGGGTCCAGGAAACAAAGCCAAAAACTCTCATAGTCTCTGAATGCTGACAGGACCACCCTGGTACAAGGAAGCTAGCCAGCATGTAGTGACCATTTCATTTTCTTTCTTGGTAAATGGATATCACAGGAAATAATCATGAGCAAAAAAACTGACTTGGTTTGTTTGATGGCCCCACATAGACAAAATTTTATTTTTTTTAAAAAAATAACTAGAAATAGTTTTGTTTAATCTGTATACTGAATATAAATATTCTGTGAAACTGGACTATATGAAAAAGAACACAGCATCAGAATTGGAGGAAGACTCATTAACAATCTGCAATATGCAGATGACACAACTTTGCTTGCCAAAATTGAAGACTACTGGAAGCTCTTACTGGTGAAGATCAAAGACTACAGTCTTCCGTATAGATTATGCCTGAACTTGAAGAAAACGAAAATCCTCACAACTGGATAGATAAACAACATAATGATAAATGGAGAAAAAATTGAAGTTGTCAAGAATTTCATTTTACTTGGATCAACATTCAACGTCCATGGAATCAGAAGTGAAGAAACTAAATGATGTATTGCATTGGGTGGATCTGCTACAAAAAGACCTCTTTAAAGTTTTAAAAAGCAAAGATGTCGCTTTAATGAGTAAGGTGCAATTGACTCAATCCATGGTCTTTTCAATCGCCTCGTATGCATGTGAAAGCTGGACAATGAAAAAGGAAAACCAAAGAAGAATTGATGCATTAGAATTGTGGTGTTGGCAAAGAATATTGAATATACTGTGGACTGCCAGAAGAACAAACAAATCCATTTTAGAGGAAATACAACCAGAATGTTCCTTAGGAGAGAGGATGGCGAGACTTTGTCTTGCTTACTTTGGTCATCAGGAACGACCAATTGTTAAAAAAAGACATCATATTTGGGAAAGTAGGGGGTCAGTGAAAATGAGGGAAACCTCCATGAGATGGATTGACACAATAGTCCTCAACAATGGATCCAAACATATCAATGATCATGAAGGTGGCACAGAACTTGGCAATGTTTTGTTCTGCTTTATATAAGGCCTCCATGAGTTGGAGTCTATTTGATAGCAACTAACAAGAGCAACAGAAATAGCTTCTTATAATTTTTTATTTCACTGAAGAGGGTTGTCACAAGTCATAGGGAATTGTAATGCATTGGAGAGCATTTATGTTAGAGCAGATGCATTTAAACCAAGCCACATTCACAGAAGGAAAAGTGGGAAAATTATGTGGGGGCCATGTGGGCTTTGGCAGCACACTTAGGCAGTTGTCCCCACATCTTAAGAGTGAGATTCATCTGACATTTGGAAATAACTAAAATCAGATTTCTTTTTTTGTGGACATAGAAAAACGCTCACAGATTTGATACAGCAGGAGTAGAGGCTGCCACTTGGAGCAAAGCTGATTTATCTTAGGAAAGCTAAGCCAAGGGAAACCCATAATTTTCTAAGGAAGGGATTTTGCAATCATCTTTAAACTTTCAAATGCTAATTCCTATCTTATTTCTATAACTACCCTCTCTGGAGCATGTTTAATGAAAATAAGGGATGATATCTGTCATATCTTAAGTGAGCTAAATTTTATCTGCACTGAAAATCACTGTGAAATAATCTCTAATTAGAAAGCTGGGAAACAGAACATTTCGGCACATGTGTATTGAAGGAGTAAGTCCTAGTTCCTACCACTAGAGCTGTCTTGAAAATTACTCACACCTGCTAAATGGGGAGAAGATTGAGCTTCATCAGTGTTTTAAAAAAATACATAAATATTTAGCAACTGTGCTGAAATTTGGCCTGAAGACCTATTTTTTGAAGTTGATGATTAAAAACATTCTATTATACATGAAAATGTCTTTGGTTTTTGTAATATTGAGTGTATAGATTGTATAGCATACTATACATAATTTTGCAAATGCTGAGTGGATACTGCTTGCTAGGTGTCCTGATAATGCCTCACATGTCATAATTATCTGCTTTATGTTTATTTCCCAACCAATATAATGATAAAGTGGCCAAAAGTCCAAATGAGATTACTTCAGCTAAAACTGTTCAGAAATCTACTTTAAATATTTAGATGACCTATTACAACAGGAAATGGATATAGAAAATGTCAAAAATACTTTTATCTAATATAAAGCTGCTTTTAACATTTGAAAAGGTTAGATTTCTATGATCAGAAAATGTAATATTCATCATTTTCCCTTATACTTAAAAAAGTATAGCTATATTCAAAATCAAATTATTAATCTATGTATGTTGTACACTGCCATGCGCTGAGATACATAAGGGAGTTCTCCACAGAGATTTTCATTCTTAAATAAATTCATTCAGCTTTCCTTCCCTTTCAACTCAATAGTCCACCTTTAAAATTGTGACTGAGAAAGAGGCAACATACAGCACAAATACGAGAGGTCTTTAAAATGTTACAAGCCATTGTGCCACTCAACAGTTAATGGCCTTTGTCTTGATTGCTATTCACACTTTGAAAACACATTTTCTCCTTCTCTTCCCCAAACCATAGTGAAAGAATGATTTCTGTGGACATTAAGGAACCCTGGTGGTGCAGTGGTTAAGGTGCTCGGGTGCTAACTGAAAGGGTGGCAATTCAAATCCACCAGCTGCTCTGTGGGAGAAAGATAGGGCAGTTTTGTTTCCTTAAAGATTTACAGCCTTGGAAACCTTGTGGGGCAGTTCTACTCTGTCCCATCGGGTTGCTGTGAGTTGGAATTGACTCGACAGCTGTGGGTTTGGGGTTTGGTGGGCATTAAAGGCCCCCTAACAAGTGAATGGACAATGCTCACCCATACCTCTGGGCAAATCCTTCTAGATTGGCCATCTTTATTCATCAAAGTGCATATAACTTTGTGCTGGAATTTGTGTGTAAATTTAGCATGGTATACCGATCTTAAATCAGCTCTCAGATTGTTCTTTTGTTTAGAGATATACTTCATAGAAATGTGCTGTCAGTTTCTGATTCTCACTCAGGTTCATTAAAAAAAATGCCCATAAACTTCAAAAGAACTAAACCACATCAGGTCTCACTAAATGAAATACATTTGATCACATTTATCTATGTAAGCAGGAAAATCAACCAAATTAACTCTTATGAGGCTCTATTAGGTCTTCTTGAATTGTTGTAATAGGCATTAGTGGAACATTGATTAGTAACTAAAAGCCAAAATAGACTTAGTTGCTCAAGGGACAAAAAATCACTGGAAAATGTTGATCTGATTATTTCAGCTTTTCAAATACATCCTTAAGGCTGGGTTAAATAGACGCATCAATGACCCAACCTAACATTTCATATTCTGCCTTGGAACAATGAAACCCATCCATAGATCACTCCACCATTGACTGAGACACACTAAATTACTTGTACTTTTTAAGCAGACTGTCAAAATCTCTTATGCAAAGAAGGCATACAATTTCATGGCTGAGATATATAGAATTTTGTACATTTCTTGAGGATGAAATGTTGCCCCTCAGTATACTTCAGTGCTTTCTGATTCAAAAGGTCATCTGCACCCAACAACTTCTGAACTAGGATGTCTGCTTTTATTTTATTGTGTTTTAGGTGAAAGTTTATAGCTCAAGTTAATTTCTCATTCAAAAATTTATACATATATTGTTTTGTGACATTGGTTGCAATCCCCACAACGTGACAGCACGCTCCCCCTTTCCATGCTGGATTCCTTGGGTCCATTTGTCCAGTACCTGTCCTTTCCTGCCTTCTCGTCTTACTTTTACACAGGAGTTGCCCATTTGGTCTTGTATATTCGACTGAACTAAGAAGTACATTCCTCACGTCCATTATATTTCATTTGAGATACCTATTTTATAATAAAATTATATGTTTACTATTCTGCAGGAACCCTGCAGTGGAGACAAAGAAAATCCACACACCACACTGAAGCAGGCTGCCTTTAAGAAACTATTGTGACTGACAGTCACATTCCAGTATATATTTTTATGAAGCCACTTGGTCAGGAATGTGTCCCATCATTCACCTAGCATTTCAACTTGTCTTTTCAGTATGAACGCTAGGCCACTCAACTGTGAACAATATTTAATTATAGGCTCAATTGTAAATGACAAGATGTTATAGATATGTTTGTCAGATTGACAATTATGTGAAAATAAAGATGGAATGTAAATCTGGAGGTACAACTACTACAGTCACCTAATGGAAAGTGCCCATCTTTTTTTACCCCATGTAGAATATTAGAGCTTTAAAAATCCTAAGAAGTGGATTCTGTCATATTTTCAAATGTCAATTAGTCAGCAATTTATTAAGTGGCCACTGTGTGCATATATTTATTGTATAATAAATTTCAGTATTTTCATCTCAGATGAGGAAACTATAGCACAGAGAGCTATCTGGCATAATCACACAGATTTTTAATGAGCAAAAAACTAAGGCTAGAACTTAAATCTTTCAACTTCCAACTCAAGTGCCTTGTCTCTGTATTCTATGGGTGTTTTGCTCTAGTCCCTTGATGCTCAGGAGTCCCTGGGTGGTGCAAATTGTTAACATGCTCAGCTGTTACTGAAAGGTTAGAGGTTCAAGTCCACCGAGAAGCACCTTGGAAGAAAGCCCTGGTAATCTACTTGCAAAAAATTCAGCCATTGAAAACCCTACGGAGCATAGGTCTACTCTAACACACATGGTGTCACTATAAGTCAGAACTGATTTGATGACAATTGGTTCTTGATGCTCAAAGCCTGGTCTGCAGCTCAACAGCATCGACATCACCTGAGCTTATTAGAAAAGTGGCATCACAGACCCCATCCCAGATCTTCTGCATCAGAATCTGCATTCTAAATCAGAACTCTTAATCTGAATCGATGGGTTTTCTGCAGTATACACATGTATCACTTTTATAAATAAAAAGGTAACTTATATCTGGTGGTACAGTGGTTAAGCACTTGGCTGCTAACTGAAAGGTCAGCAGTTCCAACCCACCAGCCACTCCATGGGAGAAAGATGTGGCAATCTGCTTCTGTAAAGATTACAGCATCGGCAAGCCTATGGGGGCAGTTCTGTTCTGTCCTACAGGGTCACTATGAGTCTGAATTGACTTGATGACAAAAGTTGTTTTTTAATTATTATTATTATTAAAACTAAAAAGCCTAAAATTTACTGATCGTTGATTACTATTCAATTGAGACCGAATTTAGAGAACTTCTTAAATAAATTAAAACATCTATGTATAGATAGCTATCTCTTGACACCCTGAATTCTGCCCCTGTATTGCGCCACCCATTCCCACCCAATGTTCTTACTATATCAATCTAGGGTTTTATCTAGGGAAGTGTATGTTTTTGGTTTTAGTAGTAAGTCACCCTTTTATTTACCAAAAAAGATAAATGTATGTCATACTGTCTTTTTAGGTAACCACACCTGTGGAAAGCCTAGCTCTTCAGATTAAGAATTAATGTAGTTTAGCAGGCAGCAGGCAGCAGGCAGGAGGCCTTTCCTGGGAAGAAATAAATGCTATGAGTCATAATCTAATCAAAGACAGTGGGTTTGGTTTTTTTTGGTTGGAAGCATTTGCCTTGCAAAACCTTGCTAGCAGCACATCCTTAAAACGCAAATCAATTGTTTGTCACTTTTCTTTAATGCTTCTGGGATGTATCAACATTAAAGATTAAAATGCAAATTATCGATTTTGAAGATATCGATTACTAAGGTCCTTCTAGCCACATTTACAAGAAAAAAATGAAAGAAAACCATCAATCGATGCTGTCTTGCTTAAGTAAACTTTTCACTGGCTAAGCCCTTAGGAAGAGATAGCTATTTCCTCAACCCCTTATTAAATATACATTAATGCATATTTACCTCTTTTTTAATGGTCCCTACATTCTAAGGGGAAACCCTGGTGTAGTGGTTAAGAGCTACAGCTGCTAACCCATAGGTCGGCAGTTTGAATCCACCAGGTGCTCCTTGGAAACCATATGGGGCAGTCCTACTCTGTCCTATAGGGTCACTATGAGTCGGACTCGACGGCAACGGGTTGGGTTTTGGGTTTTCCATTCTAAGGGGTTTTCACTTTTGGATTTTTTGGTAAAATGTTTTATTTAAATCTCTCCTTTCTAATCTCTACAGGTAGTACCTAATGATCATCTCCAAATCAACTGTTAAATTCTTTCAGTGTAACATGATTAGTAATAACACCAGTACTCTGATAGCAACTACGTCTGTAATAATAGAATGTTACTTATCCTTGTCTTTCAGTCCCCTTGCCCATTCTAATATCTGCCTTTCTATAACCTTTCCCTTTCCCAGGAGTGCTTGACAAGATATCAGTCTCTAATCATTTAGTTCATAGAAAAATCCCCTAAAGTCTTCTCAACCTGTGTTTCCTTTTAACCTGAAGGCTGAAATCCTCTCCTGCGTAGTACACATTTTTCTTCCTGTTCTGAAGGTCACTTCAAAAGGTGTTTCATTTTTTAGAAAACTCAGATACCATCTTGTTCAGAGCTTTTAATACTTTGTTTAAAGCATGAAGCTAAAGTGCTAGGACAAGCCCTATTACATGTAAAGCTATTTGCAGTATATGAATGGGCTGTGAAATTCAATCACCTTGGGCAACATAGTCAGAATGTGAAGAGCACTAAAATTAATACGCTTTCTATTCCTTGACTGTAACTACTTTCAATTTCACACCTCTTAAAAATCAAAAGCTACTATTAAAATAAAGTCAGATAGAAAGAAGTTCTCATTTTTATGCTCTGTAACCAAGAATCAATTGTAACTTCAAGTGCTTAATAGATACTAAAGTGGAATTTAATTGATACTGCTCACATTAAGCTCTCTGTGATTTCATTTTCAACAATTGCAACAAAAAATACTATCAAAAAAGACATCAAAATCCACAAGTCAGCACTTAATCTTCCACTGCTAAATTTAAGAAGCTTTGCATGGTGTGGACATGATATACGCCTATGTATTCATAAGATATTTTAAGAAGAAAGGCAAGCCATCTGTCCATCTTTGTCCATCTTTGTATCTCCCCACTCTTCCTTCTATTCTACTTCATATCCTTGAAGGCTCTTCTTTTTAGTTTTAAAGCAATAAAGAGGTTTAAGAAAAAATACACACATGAGCTCACTTGTTAACAAAAACCATACATGTATCATTCATGTTTGTAAAAAGTCTATTCATGTATATATACCGATATATTGATATGGATGCATAGAAGATGGACTGGAAGTATGCTCATCATATTATTAGCAACAGTTTCCTCTGAACAAGTCTGTCTTAGAAAGAATGCAATAAGAATGTTCCTTAGAAGTGAGGATGGCAAGACTTTGGTTTGCTTATTTTGGACACATCATCAGGAAAGATCAATCACTAGAAAAGAACATCATATTTGGTCAATGAAAACGAGGGAAACCTTCAATGAGATGGATTGACACAACAGCCACAATAATGGACTCAAACATACCAACAATCATGAAAATGGCACAGGACTGGGCAACGTTTTGTCCTGTTATACGTAAGGTCGCCATAAGTCAGAGCCTACTCAATGGCAACTAACAACAACCATAACAGTAAAACAACCACCAAGGGGGAGTAGGATGGGTTGGGATAGGGGAACAGTATGAAGACAGAGCTTCATGTACACATGTTTTATTATTTACATTACAATAAAAACATACCTGTGTTTCATTGTGTGAACATTTTGCAAAGTTGATGGGACTTTCAAACTATTGCTTGCTACCGACAGAGGATTCTGGGGCAAGGGTGAAATCTCAGCTTTTTGATCATTAACCTCCTCACTCTTCTAAGGTTCTAAGTGAAAAGAGATGAGTTTCAATAAGATAGAAGAGTAAACATCAAACGTAGATAGCTTGAGGAAGTTGAAGAATGGAAAAGAGTCATTGATTTGGTAACAAGAGTTGATTGACGACGTTCTAAAAGAATTTTCAGGAGTGTAACAAGAGTAGAAGTCAGAAGTTGGAGTAATCAGTGAGTAAAGAATTTTAAATTTACTGATATGAATTACCTTTTGAAGATGTTAATACTTCAGGGAATAAGAGAAACAAAGTCATAGCTCAAAGGAACAATGGGGAAGGAAACGTTATGGGAGGAAAGACTTTGTCATGTTAGGGGATTCAGAGGAATAAGGTTGTAGTGAAAATCTCAGAAAAATACAAGAAGTTGGGTACTCGATGTAGCAAACTCCAGGAGAAGGCCTTGAGGCGACAGGGAAAAAGTTTTAAAATATATTTATAAAGATGCCATGGTAGCTAATTCCATTATAAGGCTGAAATCTTCACTAAGTAAAAATGAATTCAGCCAATTAAACATTGACCTTTTTTACCAAAGCATATTTTTTTTCCATCCAAAAGGACTCCATTAGTAGAGTTGCCATGATTATGATTTATATTTTATTCATATACTTGATTTGTGTTCAGCTCAGCAATAATATAGCAACGATCAGACTCCAACAAATTCTTGTAACCTAGTTAACTTTTCAGTTCCTCCTATCATGTGATATTGAAATCTCACAGGGAGAACTGTGCTACTTTTTACTGAAAACTATCTGGACAGCAGTTAACTGGAGCATTAACCTGTTTTGGAGAAAAATAAATCTGCTGACACTTGCATGTCTCTGAAAATTAAGTGACGAGATGAAAAATACAAGTGACACGTGTAAATTTAGGGAGTGAAGAAAGATAAAGACCCAAATAGATACATTCATGTAAAATCATATAAATAGGAATTTATAGGGTACCTACAACATGCAAGACACTATATTAGATATTGGGGTAAAAAAAAGAAGCCTAAATATTTGAGGAATATTAACATGTTTTTAATATATTTAGGATTGTGTAGTCCTTATATATTTCAACTTTATCTCTCATATAATTGTAAAAGTACTGTGTAATCCTGCTATAAACATATTCAAAAACAAAAAACAAACCGATTGCCATTGAGTCAACTCCGACTCATGGTGATCCTATGTGTGCCAGAGTAGAACTGTACTTCATACATAATCATTTCAGAATTTTTGGGAAATACAGAAAAGTATAAAATAAAAAATTAAAACCACCTTTAATTTCTCGACTCAGAAATGGCCACTATTAATGTGTCATTGTTTTCTGTCACAGTCTCTTTCCCCAGACATTGCTTTTTTACATGGCAAATAGTCTTATTATCTCCCTTGGATGGATTCTTAGGAGTGGAATTATTAGATCAAAGTGTGCAGATATTTTTAAGGCTCTTGAAATATATCACTAAACTGATTTCAAGAGAGGTTGCATTGGTTCATGTGCATTTGCCTCTGTTAAGTGTATACCTTTTAAAAATTGTCACCAATCTACTGGATGAAAATGCACTCTCATTAGTTTCCATTTCTTTAGTAGTCTGAACAACCAGCATCCATTGAAAAACTATTATATACCAGGCCATTATTGGAGGCTCTATTTGGACTGTAGAAGTGGCGCAGGGGTGGTGTCTGTCCTCCTCTAACTTCCTATAGGGTGGAGGTCAGACATGCTCCTCTCTCTGCCATCGTTACCAGTTCTGACACCAACTGTCCCTTCCCTCGCACTCTTTACTTCTCTGCTGAGTTCGATAATTCGTTGCAATGGTCACACAAAACTCACAGGCTATAATCATGATTATGGAGTTTTTTAGGGAAGTAATAGGTTACAATTCAGGTTCAGAATACTCAGGACACAGTTCTTCCATCAGGACAGCCTCTTCCCAGCTGTGCTCACAGGTAGGCCTCTCACTGGCCCTCAGCCTCTGCCCTGCCCAGACAAGTGTTACAAAGCTCTTTTAGCTCTGCTGATAAGTGCCTCGAGGCACCCCTCTCTACCAGCAAGCTTCCTGCCCAAAGGCACTCAGCTTTCTCGCTTTGTGGGCTGGGAAGCCCACCACACCATCTCCTGCTGGTCTCTGCTGCTGACATTTCTCCACCACTGCTTCTCGCTGTCTTCAGTGTTACAGCTCTCTCTCTCTCAGCGCAGGGATCCCGAGTCCAAAAGACAACCTCCACTCTTGGCTGTTCTTCCCCGGTGATGGTGGGATCTTCTCCTTCCTACCTCTGGGATGGCTCATTTCAAGCCCAGTGGGATAGCAAAATTGACCTATCCCCTTGGTTGGCCACAATTACCCTATTTGCACAGTCCCATCCAATCGCTTGTGTGGGAGTTACAAGACCATGGCAAGAAAGGCCATACAAAAGCGATCCATCCTACCACATAGACATACATGTGAATATGACAGTGTCTGCTCTCAAGGAGCTCAAAATAGAGGGACGCTACCATACTAGCAGCTGGATAAATGCTTTGATGATGGTGCAATGTAAACCCAAGCGATAGAAGCAAAAAGGAAGGAGTGGTTAATTTTCTTAGAGGAGTGAGGTAAATGGAAATTTTTTTCTCTGGGAGAATGAAGAGTGAGCTGTAAGTTGTGAATACCCCTTAATCTGAGTTGTTGTTAGCTTCCCTCCAGTCAGCAACTCCATGCGCAACAGAATGAACACTGCCTGGTCCTGCACCATCCCCATGATCTATTGTGAATTGGATCATTGTGATTTGGGTACAACTCTATAAAAGTTTATCATTTTTGTTTTATAGATGAGGAAATTGAAATTTAAAGGAGAAATAATTTACTTTGGGTGACAGATCTAGCAACTAATAGAGGATAAATTAGAACATATGTTGATCTTACTTCAGAGCCCTCACACTTTGCCATCTTTCTACTCAGCTTCCCTAAAACTCTGTAGAGGGTTATTAGACTTTTTTTTTTTTTTTTTAACCTGGGAATCTTGGTTAATTCAGAGATCAGTTTGATTTTCTTAGTCAGATGTTCAAGACATTGAATAAGTTCAAAGCTGGGGCAGAGTGATAAAGGAGACCATCAAGTCCAACTCACTCTTGTTTCAGATGAGGAAACAGAAGCTCAGAGAAGAGGACGCACTGGTTACACACAGCTAGTTGTAGTGGGCCAGGCACTAGAACTTGCATTTCCTAATTTCTCCTCCAGTGACATTCCTGTACACCATGTTGTCTTTGTTGTTTATTTTTTGATCCAATGAAATTTGAGGCTTTGAAAACCCCAATCAACTGTAATTTTTGAAAACTTGAGGATCAATGTTCAATTTTGTTCAAGTTCTTTCTCTATGTTGGTTGAACAATACAGAGATATTTAGACAGTCTGCTCTGATCCTTCCAGTTGGGGAGAGGAAGTGAAGAAATAGAACATATGAGTGCCTACTCACTATATGCCAGACACTTATATACTTTATAACATGCCATCTTCACAACAACTCTTTGATGTAGCTATTCTAATCTCCAAGCACAGACGGGAACATAGAGAAAAATATAAACCCTGTTGCCATCAAGTTGATTCCGACTTATAGCGACCCTGTAAGACAGAGTAGAAGTGCCCCATAGGGTTTCCGAGGCTGTAATCTTTACAGAAGCAGACTGCCACATCTTTCTCCCATGGAGTGGCTGGGGAGTTTGAACTGCTGACCTTTTGGTGATCAGCTAAGCACTTAAGCACTGCTTCACCAGGGCTCTTGGAGAAAAATATACAGGAGTTTAAAGAACTTGCTTAAGTTAAATTGCTTGCTTCTGTGCAGAAGTGGGAAGATTGGAATGCCAGTCTGACACCAAAGCCTATGTCCTTCCCCCTATATCCCACAGATTCCAAATCCTTATCAACAAGTGACAAAACCCTGAATACTGGACAGATATGACTATGATCTGGTCATAAACACTGACCTCTCCTGCTTTCTCCTGCAACTGCCCAATCCACTGCCCTTCCTCCCACCATTCTCAGCTCCAAGCATATGAAACTTCAGTTGCTAGAATGAGTCATTGCATCTCTTACCTGTAGCAGAAGAGGGGGTAAGCATGGGAATTCTAGAGCCAGACTGCTTGGGTTCAAGTCTTCCTTCAACTACTTGTGATTTGCATCACCTTGGACGATCTATCTAAGCTCTCTGTTGCTCAGTTTTTCTGTCTGGAAAATGGAATTAACAACAGTGTGTACCTCATTGGAAGGAGTCCTTGAGGCTAGTGTTTACATGCTCAGCTGCTAACCAAAATGTTGGCGGTTCTAACCTACCAGTAACTCCGTAGGAAAAAGATGTGGCAGTCTACTTCCATAAAGATTACAGCCTTGGAATCCCTATGGGGCAATTCTACTGTGTCCTAAAGGGTTGTTATGAGTCGGAATGACTCGACTGCAATGGGTTTTGGTTTGGTACCTCGTTGGATTTTATGAGGTCAAAATGAGATCCTTTATGTAAATCACTTAGTACAGGGCCTAGCATATTGTAAATATTCAATAAATATGAGTGACTATTTTGGTTTCCTCTACACTTGTCCATGTCCCATCTGGCTGAGACATTCTTTGTCATTACCCTGTTTGTCTAACTAATTTCTACACATCCTTCAAGTCTCAATTTCAATGCCATTTCCTTAGGGATGCCTTCTTTGAACATCAAAACTAGGCTAAGTGCTTCTCCTATATGGTCATATAGAAGCTCGTATTTCTCTATCAAACAACATATACATTGTATTACAGTTACCTCTTGTCTATACAGTATCCTTTACTAAACTCTTACCTTCACTGGAGGGCAGGGACTATGTTTATTCTGCCCATCGTTTTATCTCCTGCACCAAATACAAGGTTGGGATAGTGTGAGGAGATATATTCCTGGGCAGTTAACAGAATTCCGCTTTAATACTTTAGCAGTGGACTTTGAGAAATGTTCCTTTTCAGAAAAGACCAATGGCATGAAGAGCCACAGGGAAGATGTTCTGGTTCTCCCACCTTCCTGAAGTCACAGCTGTTCATCTGGGCCAGGCTGCCTGATTGTGAGTCACATAGCGTTTTGCTGCTAGTGAATTCATTGATATAATAGCTGTGCAATTGTGAGGCTTAATAACGAGAAGTTTAGGGAGTAAAAAAATAAAGGAAATAAATGGCTCAGAGGCACACACTGAAATGCAGTGGTGCAAAAAAGAATGAGATCACCTGGAAGGCAGCCAAAGGTAGTTGAAGTTGCCAGGCTGACTTCCCCAGCTGCAGGGAAATCCCCGCAGATTCACCCTGCAGGTTCGACGACACCCAGGTGCCTCTGGACTCTCCCAGCATATGAAGCCAAGTTCACTATTTTAATTGGTAGTATATTAGTTTTCTATGGCTTCTGTAACAAATTACCACACACTTGGTGACTTAAAAGATACACATTTATTACTATCTTCCAGTTTTTTAGGTTAGAAATCCAACACTGTCTCACTGGGCAGAGCTGCAGACTCTAGGGGAGAATCTGGAATCTGTTTCCTTGCCTTTGCCAGCTTCTAAAGGCTACCAGCATTCCTTGGCTTGCGGCCTTCTTTATCCACCTTCAGCAAGAGCACGTCAAGTTCTTCGCACATTGCCATCTACTTGGTTCTCTGTAGCCTGGAAAGGTTTTCCACTTTATGGAACCATGTGATCTTAATCACATCTACAAAGTCCCTCTTGCCATGCAAACCAAAAAAATCAGTTGTTGAGTCTATTCTGACTCGTGGAGACCCCATGTGTGTCAGAGTAGAACTGTGCTCCACAGTGTTTTCAATGGTTGAATTTGGGGAGTAGGTCACAAGGTTAAATTATTCACAGGTTCTGGGATTAGGGCATGGCCATCTTCGGACATCATTATTCTGCCACTGTAGGTAGTTCAACCGCTTTGTTGAACACCATTGAGACTGTCCCCAAATATGTCACTAGAAATGCCCTTTTGTCATTGGCACAGTATAGTGGGTGCTGGGGTGCACTACCTGCATTCTCAGGCACTCATCCCCTGCAGCTGCTGGGGGTGTTGATGATAACAGTACAGCTGGGTCTTTCTTTGGGAATTACCATCTGCAGAAGACAGCCATCACGCCCAAACTCGTGGCCCCTTCCTAGAGACAGCCTGCATCCAATGATTTGTCGAAGCAGGAGGTATAAAGACCCAGCCCCTCTGCCTCAATGTGGGACAACTCTGAAGGGCTATTCTAGCTCCAGCCCTCCCTGATGTCTTTGTCGTGACTTCATCACAGTTCAATGTCTCCCTCTGCCCAATTCTGCTGCCCTCATTTTTCCACAAGTGTTGATCCCAAGAATGAATCCCAGTAAACTTCCTGCAGGTAAATCTCCACCTTGGAGCCTGATTCCCAGGAACCTCTCTGTGAGTACTGTGATAGACAACGCTCTGCACCCATTTGGAGCTTTTCTAAATCTGAACACAAATAGGAACAAAGAAAACATTCCAACAATGCACTTTCTCATTAATGAAGCAAAAATCACCTTCCTAGTTTGCACCCACTAAATTGTAACATCCTTGCTTCTTAAGTATATTTAGATGCATTGTTTTCATCGTAACTAGTAAGTGCCTCCACCATCGATTTGTCAGTTTGTCGTACTGTGGTGGCTAGTGTGTTGCTGTGATGCTGCAAGCTATGTAAGTCATATGTCAAGTACCAGCAGGTTCATCCATGGTGTACGAGTTTCAGTGGAACATCCAGATTAAGACAGAATAGGAAGAAAGGCCTGGTGATCTACTTCTAAAAATGAAAACCCTCTGGATCACAAAGGAATATTGTCAGATACAGTTTAGGAAGATGAGGCCTTTAGCTTGGAAGGCACTCAGAATACACATTAGACTCAACAAAGGACTGGAACACACCAACAATGATCGTGAAGATGGTGCAGGGCCGGGCAGCGTTGTTCTGTTGTACGTGGAGTCACCATGAGTTGGAGCTGACTTGACGACAGCTAACAACGACAACAGTCAGTGCCTCAGCTGTGCTTGTTTTGTTGCCCTGAACTTTCTGAAGATCCTAGGTGACCCTAGGTGTCCTGATTAAGTATTGTAACTTTACATGCCTGGAAGCAAGAGAGGAGGAAATCCTCTTTTCACTCCATACCCCACCCTCCCATTCTAGCCTAACCTGGGTTATGACCTAAATGAATGATAGAATTGTTGAACCTTCCCTTTTTTGTGTTCTGGGAAAGAAAACTCAGGTTCACATGTGATGCCCTAAGCAGCTTATAGGAGTAAAATGGGAAAGAGAAGCATAATGACGTTAATTGGTGGAGATGAGGGGCAAGCTTAAACTTCACTAGGATCCCCCCAGACCGTATTTTGTTATCTGCAATTTGTAGAGTAATCAAACTGAAGAGTTTTCTGACTCCCGTGTCCAAGTTGCAGACAGGAGAAACAAACTCCACAAATAAAATCTTGAGAGGAACTACCTTTACTCATCAGATTGCAATAAATATTTCCTAGTCAGCTCCACTCCATCTCCCACAGAATTTCACTGCTTCTCTTTTTTGTCCCATTCTCACAGTTGTGGGCATGTGGTCGCACAAATAAGGTTCTGATGTCTTCATGGAGAAACTAGCCATCTCGCTCTTCAATCGAACTTCTTTCCAGATGCCACCAACTAAGGCCTCAGAACCTGGCATCACATCTCAGTGGGTTTTCCCCTCTTTCCTATACACATGGGCCTGTCCATTATCTCATTCAGTGTCAGCTGTTTTTGACTGATTTCTGCCCCAAAGAGACATCCAGTTCCCTCAGCATTACAAAAATGTGGATGAGCACTTAGTATATGCTTGAGTTTTGTTAATATTCCAAAGTACTGGCAGGTCTAAAATGGGTTTGTTATAGACAAACGATGAGTTCCTCAATTATAAAGAGTCCTGGTGGTGAAATATTTTAAGCTCTCAGCTGCTAAGGGAAAGACTGGTGGATTGAACCTCCCCAGCAGCTCCACAGGAAAAAGACCTGGCAATCTGCTCCCGTAAAGATTACAGCCTAGAAAACCCTATAGGGCAGTCCTGTCGCATGGAGTTGCTATGAGTTGAAATCCATTCAACATCACCTAACAACAATCCCAATTATATGTTACATGCACTATAAGTGTTGGATTTTAAAACTGTTCTTTGGTGTATTATTTATAAAGTGAAGAAATCTTTCATAAAAATGAACATTCACCCTATAATGCATCTGGTGCTGATCTGGATTTTGTGTGATCTCAAAGAGGCTATTAATTTTTCAACCATAGAGTCTAGAGTGTAAAATATTCTAATTTTATATTTTTTTTCTAAAAAAGAATTTGATTTTTAATCTGAAATCCTCTATTCCTCTTGATCAAGTCAGTTCTGAGTATCGATAGTCAATTACTGGTTTTCTCAGTTAATTATTAATTTTACTGTTTATAATCCCACTATGTTGTCTAAATTCCTGAAGATCTGGCCTAATGCCAAGGTATGAGGATGAATATAGGGTGTGGGGGTGGTAAGGAACATTTGGGCTCCATATGTCCATGCTGGGGTCCCTTGAGATATCCTTGGCATCCTACATTCTCCATGTATTGGTCCATGTAGATGGCTTCAGTGCCCTCATCATCCCAACCATCAGGCCTTTCTGGGTGTCACAGTTTTTAAGGCCACACCCTTACCACTCTTGGCCACATGGGGAAAAGTTCTGCTTCACCTATGCTACACTGGAAAGTGTAAGAAGTCAATGTGGCTGCTTTAGGCATGTCTGCCTACAATGCATAGCCATTTTCACTTGGCTGCTCCCCATTCTACTTAAGTCAACATCATGTTTAGTGAAGTAAAGGGTCAGTGAAAATGAAGGAAATCCTCAAGGACATGGATTGACACAATAGCCATAACAATAGGCTCAAACATATCAAAGATCATAAAGATGGGGCAGGACCTGGCAACCTTCGGTTCTGTTATACATGGGGTCACCGTGAGTTGTAGCCAGACTCGACTGCAATGAATAACAGCTTCCCATTCATGCTGAGAACGGAGGTCTTTTCTTTACCTGCAAGGCAGGGCACAGGTTCTGAATCTTTGCTTTTAATTCTCCAAACCCATACGTACTCCTAGTGCGTATAATGCATAATTGGAAGTGTTGTGTGCCCTTGAGTCGATTTCAACCCATAGAGAGAGACCCCATGTGACCAAGTAGAACTGCCCCATAGGGTTTTCATGGCTGTAATCTTTACTAAAGGAAATCACCAGGTCTTTCTCCCGAGGAGCCACTGGGTAGGTTCTAACTGCCAACCTTTCCGTTAGCAGCAGAGTGCTTAACTTTTGCGCCACCAGGACTACTTATAATTGGAATCACAGTCACGCAATTTACATAAACTTTTAAGAAGCTCCTCAGTTGCTTCTGGATAGAAGAAACCTCTTTGAAGTTCCTCCCTGCTCCCATAGTTTATAGAATGTTTATTCTGAAGATAAGATTATCCTGGCCTTATCTATTCTCCCAAATCTATTTTTACGGGCATATAATTTACATCTCAAATCCTTCAGGGTCTTGGCTTTGATTCTCAAAACATCTTTTCTTTCAAACTAGTGCCTCTGCCATAAATTCCAAAAGACTTTTAAATTCAAATGTCAAGAAGATGACTGCCTTCCGATCTGTATTCAGTTGTTATAACCTACCCTGTGGCAATGGATACACCAATCTAGTTTGCAAGGAGAAGGACTAGATGTTCCAAGAAAGTGCCTTAGGAAGAGGCTAGGGGGAGAGGGTTGTGGGATGCAAACGTGCATTTTTAAAACTATTATTCAGATACACCTGCTTTGGTTACACATGCACCTTGTACTTAGAGGTCTTTATTCTGAAAAGTTTTAAAACATGCTATGCTTCCTTCTGTGTTTATTTTTCCCTTTTTAAATCATATGGCACAACTCAGAAGTTACAAGACCTTATAAGAAATAAATAACAATTTGATGATGTGTTGCTTTCTAAGTTCAAATAATGAGTAAACGATTTCTAAACTTGCTAATATTCATGGACCAAATACTTGCCTTGACTTTAGGTCAATAATGGACCAAAGGTTTCTAAACATGAAAATACTTGCAGAAGTCAGCCCGCTTTTTGCTGTTTGGAGCATGCTAAGTAAATTGAGCTATCCATCATTGCATGATTCCATTTGAGCAGGTTAATGGAGAAGAAACATTCACTACTTTCATTTTCTTTTCAGTCATTCTCTTTTCATGCCCGTATCTGTAGATGAAGCGTTGAATTCTAGCAGCAAGGACTTATCTCCAAAAACACAGAGGCAAGGTATTTATGGTGAAAAGGCTTAATGAGAAGTGACAACCTGCCTACTCATTGTGATTCAGTTTTTAGACTACATAAAATCTGTTAATTAATTTATTTTCAATGTGATTTTCAACCTTCTTAGCATTTTATTGATTCATGGATTAATCAACTGCAACATTTCTACTGAAAGCAAATGTGTAGTGTCAATTCAAATAATTTCTCCTTGTGAGAGCTCAGCCAGAGCTCTCATCCAAGATACAGAACAAACTGTTTGGGTAATGTTTAGAAGTATTATTTAACTTACTCCATCCCAGAGTCTGCTGTTCCCCACTTTGTTCCTGTTCATCAGCCTTCTTTTATCTTCCCTCTTTGTCAACTTGCACTTAACATTTGTCACAATAAAGATGCCCTCGCACATACTCCTTTGCTCCTTTGTCCCTGACTTGATAGCTACCACACCCTAAATAAACGCAACCAACTTCTTTCTCTGTGTCTGTACCCAAGCAGCTCTTGGAACTGAGTGCAGTAGTCAATAGGAAAAGAAACGCAGCTAGTGTCAAAACAATGAACACATAAACAATTAACTGTTAGATGAAGCAGAAGGTTTTGTATTGTAAAGCCCCACTCAGTCTCAAGCAATTACAGATAGAGACACTGATAATTCTTTTAATTAGCATATTGGCTGTAAAACAAGGGACAAACTGAGTTAGCATAAACTTAACTAGGAAGTAGATTCAGAAGTCTTTGGTCAAGACTTAGTGGTCTGACAGAGGCTGAAGAAACCCCAAGAGTATGGCCCCTGGATACCCTCATAGCTCAGTAATGAAGTCATTCCTGAGGTTCACCCTTTAGCCAAAGATTAGACAGGCCCATAAAACAAAATGCGATTAAATGGGCACACCAGCCCAGGAGCAAGGATGCGAAGGCTGGAGGGGATAGGAAAGCAGGTTATGGGGAACCAAGGGTCTGGAAGGGTAGAGTGTTGACATGTCATGGGGTTGGCAACCAATGTCACAAAACAATATGTGTATTAATTGTTTAATGAGAAACTAGTTTGCTCTATAAACCTTCATCAAAAGTTAAAAAAAAAAGTTCTTGGTCAGAGACATGAAATCAAAATAATAAAATTGGAGGTAGATTTAAAACTAAGTGGGCTCCTTCTAACTGGTCCTACCCCTGAGTGCCCATATTATAGTGAATGTTGTACTAATCGCTGACGTTTCGAGTTTGCATTACATTTTTAGCACACATTTACATTTAGTAAATGATATTCAAGCGCTTTCTTGGTGGTGGTGGTGGTGGTGCCGTCGAGTCAGTTCCAACTCGTGTAGCAACTCTATGTACAACAGAACGAAACACTGCCAGGTCCTGCGCCATCCTCACAATCATTGTTATGCTTGAGCCCATTGTTGCAGCCACTGTGTCAGTCCTTCTTATTGAGGGTCTTCCTCTTTTTTGCTGACCCTCTACTTTACCAAGCATGATGTCCTTCTCCAGGGACTGATCCGTCCTGATAACATGTCCAAAATATATGAGACAAAGTCTTGCCATCCTTGCTGCTAAGGAGCATTCTGGCTGTATTTCTTCCAAGACAGATTTGTTCCTTCTTCTGGCACCCCGTGGTATATTCAATATTCTTAGCCGACACCATAATTCAAAGACATCAATTCTTCTTTGATCTTTCTTAATCATTGTCCAGCTTTCAAATGCATATGAGGTGATTGAAAATACCATTGCTCAAGTCAGGCATACCTTAGTCCTCAAACTGACATCTTTGCTTTTTTAACATTTTCAAGAGGTCTTTTGCAGCAGATTTGCCTATTGCAATGCGTGCTTTGATTTCTTGATTGCTGCTTCCGTGAGTGTGGACTGTGGATCCAAGTAAAATTAATTTCTTAACTTCTATCTTTTCTCTGTTTATCATGATGTTACTTACTGGTCCAGTTGTGAGGACTTCTGTTGTCTTTATGTCGAGGTGCAATCCGTACTGAAGTCTGTAGGCTTTGATCTTCATTGGTAAGTGCTTCAAGTCCTCCTCACTTTCAGCAAGCAAGGCTGTGTCATCTGCATATCACAAGTTGTTAATGAGTCTTCCTCCAATCCTGACGCTGTATTCTTATTCATATAGTCTAGCGTTTCAGATTATTTTCTCAGCATACAGATTGAATAAGTATGGTGAAAGGATACAACCCTGCTGCACACCTTTCCTGACTTTAAACCATGCAGTGTCCCCTTGTTCTGTCCAAACAACTGCCTCTTGGCCTATGTACAGGTTCTGCATGAGCGCAATTAAGTGTTCTCGAATTCCCGTTATTAGAAATGTTATCCATAATTTTTTGTGATCCACACAGTCGAATGCCTTTGCATGGTCAATAAAACACAGGTAAACATATTTCCGGTATTCTCTGCTTTCAGCCAAGATCTATCTAACATCAGCAATGATATCCCTGGTTCCACATTCTCTCCTGAATCCAGCTTGAACTACTGGCAGTTCCCTGTTGATGTGCTGCTGCAACCATTTTTGAATGATCTTTAGCAAAATTTTACTCGCATGTGGTATTAGTGATATTGTTTGATAATTTCCACATTCTGTTGGATCACCTTTCTTTGGAATGGGCACAAATATGAACTTCTTCCAGTCGTTTGGCCAGGTAGCTATCTTCCAAATATCTTGGTATAGACGAGTGAGCATTTCCAGAGCTGCATCAGTTTGTTGAAACATCTCAGTTTGCATTCCATCAATTCCTGGAGCCATGTGTTTTGCCATTGCTTTCAGGGCAGCTTAGACTGCTTCCTTAAGTACCATCGGTTGCTGATTATATGCTACCTCCTGAAATGGTTGAATATAGACCAATTCTTTTTGGTACAGTGACCTTGTGTATTCCTTCCATCTTCTTTTGATGCTTCCTGCATCATTTAAAATTTTGCCCATAGAATCCTTCAATATTACAACTTGAGGCTTGAATTTTTTCTTCAGTTCTTCCAGCTGGAGAAATGCCGAGTGTGTTCTTCCCTTTTGATTTTCTAACTGCAGGTTTTTGCACATATCATCATAATACTTTACTTTGTCTTCTTGAGCCACCCTTTGAAATTTTCTGTTCAGTTCTTTTCCTTCATCATTTCTTCCATTCATTTTAGTTACTCTACATTCAAGGGCAATTTCAGAGTCTCTCCTGACATCCATTGGTCTTTCTTTCCTGTCTTTTAATGACCTTTTGCTTTTTTCATGTATGATGTCCTTGATGTCATCCCACAACTCCCCTGGTCTTTGGTCATTAATGTTCAGTGTGTCAGATCTATTCTTGAGATGGTCACCCATAGCAGAACCTAATTCTAGTTAATGCACGAGGTTTATTTATTCTGTCCTGTTATTTCCAACTGTCTGTGCGGTTCTGTTTTAGGTGTGTCACTTCTCTGCAGCATATAACTTGATTTTGTTTATTTATCCAGTTGAATAATCTATCCTTTAATTAGTATGTTTAATTGTTGTAACTTATTTTAATTATACTCCACAGAACATCTTTCCTATTAATGTTTTTCCAGACAAATGCATTAGAACAATCGTATCTCTCAATACCATGTCTTTGGGCTGATGTTTACATAAGAAAAATTTATATCCAATCCAATACAAAAATTTTCAACAGTTTGATGTATGAGAAAAGTCATGGGTTATAGTCTAAATGCAATTAGTAGAACTTCAGAATCACTTGTGCACATTTTGAAAAGTGCCCCAATGTCAATAAAGGAGATGTGTGACTCAGATGTTCCTGGCTTCAAGGGAGGTCATGTCACTGGATACAAAGCACTTGTTTGTGAAAATCACATTAATTGGTGAACGGGAAGAAATATTTTAAGCATTTCATGTCCTATCATGATAATTTGTTACTTATACATACAGGCATTATACTGTGCCTTAGTTTCATTTAAGAAAAATTATAAATTGGTTGGAAATTTTTAATTGATCTACACTACTTTACATTTTTTTCTCTTTAAGATAAAGAAGGACTCCAAGTTATCATTATCTTTTTAGGTAGTCTGATTTTAAGTACCAGATTATTGACTTTAAGGAAAAGATGCTTCTATTGGGACATATTCCTCTATAGTATTTTAAATTTTTCTATTTAGCATTCTTTCTCTTCTTTGTTTTGCCTATACTTTTGGATGGTAAATCATTCTGTATTTCTATCCCCCCACCTTTTATGGTTCTTAAAGTGTAGATTTTTTTACAAAATCTTTTGGTAAATATCCTCAAATTTTTTAAATGCATGCTTAATCATAATTTTGCATTTTTCATATTCAAGCAGTCTTTTGTTAATTACCCTTCAATTTTAAAAATGCATGCTAAATCAACTCAAAAGATTAGCTAGGAACCTTAGGGGGCAGTGAATTGATGTTAATGGGGGGGAACAATTTGGAAAAGGAAGGTGAAAATGGCTGCACAACTTGAAGAATGTACTCAGTGTCACTAAATGGTACATGTAGAAACTTCTGAATTTGTGTGTGCTATGCTGGGTGTATTCTCAACAACAACAAAATAAATAAAAATAATAAAAAAGAAATATATTTATAGAAAATTACACAAAATCATATATATAAACAATTCAATGAATTTTCACAAACTGAACACAACCATGAAACCACCACCCAGGTCAAAAGCAGAATACTACCACCATCCAAAGAGACCCCTCAGACTCACATCCAGTCACTATCTCCCCATCCTCAAATCGACCACTATCTTGATGTCTAGCAGCATAAATTAGTCATGTCTCTTTTGGAACTTTATATAAATAAAAAGATTCAGTATGTACAAAAAATGAAATCATAATTCTGCATTTTTGTATTTCTTCTGAAAATCAATGACCTAGCACACTTCAACTGCTTGTTCAACACCTGCTCGTGTTGTTATTGTTATCTAGAATTTTAGTTTTATCCTTTTAACCTGAAATATGATTTTAAAAATTAAATTCGCTGCCATATTTTATTGACTTCAGTGTTCCTGACTTTGGTTTTGTTCCTCACTTTTCTTCTTGATAAACTGTCTTTCATTAATTAATGAAGGTCTCTGGCAGGTAAATTCTCTTCGTCTCTGTATATCTGAATATGTCGATGTTTTGCTCTCACAGTTGAATAATATTAGGTTAGATATAAAATTCAAGATTGAGAGTTATTTTTTTTCCTCAGCACTTTGAAGATATTTCTCGTTTGTCTTCTAGTGTTGGTGATGAAAAGTTGCTGATGAGAAGTTTGTTGTCAATCTAATTGTCATTTCCTTGTAGTAAATCTCTCTTTTCCCTTTGGTAACTTTTAGGACCCTTCTCCCCCCTTTCTTGATGTTCTGTAGTTTCAGTAAGGTGGATGTACTGTCAACCTTTTGGTTAGCAGCCAAGCTCTTAATTGCTGTGCCTCCAGGGCTCCAAGATGGATGTAGGTATAAATTTATCTTTTTTTTCCCTGCTCTAGACTTATATTTTTGATTTGAGGACTCCCACGGTTTTTTTTAACTGTGAAAAAATTTTGGACTTTATCTTTTTGAATATTTCCTTTTCTCTGCTTTCTGCACTTTCTTCTCTTCTGAATCTGCTATTAGTTTATGTTAGAGCTTCTTATCTATCCTTCATGACTCCTAACTTCTCTCATATTTTTAATTTATTTATCTTGTTTTGCTGCATTATGGGTAAAATTCTTACTAACACCTTCCAAATCTCTGAATCACTTTTTGTGTTCTGTTCAATTTTTCCTATCTAACAAGCATTTAATATTTTTTCAATGATGATCTTTTTATTTCCAAATTTTCTGATTTTTTAAATATACATATATCCTTGTGTTTTATTTTTCTCCCTTCCTAGTAAATATGTTTCTGTTCATTTTCAGTGAATATCACTCCTTCATTCATCTCTTTGATCATCCCCAACACAACTAAACAAAACTCACTTCAAATAAATGTGTTTTGAAATTAATATAATTCCACTTTAATAGATGGATATATGTCCATGCACACATATACCAAAGAACACAAATTTTTATAAGGCTCATCAAAATCAACCCAGGTTCACCTCTAGTTTTAGGCAGGGCTGCTGTGTATCTGTATGTTGAGTGTCTGCTCTGATTTGTTGATTATTTCATGTTATACTTGTAAAATATTTTGAGTATAATAAGAGGTTCTTAGCAGGAGTTCCTGTTGCAGTTTCTTAATGGCAGAAGGAACCACAACAGAAAAGAAGAGATGAGAGCTGAAGAGAGGAACACCATGTGAACGCTGACTAACCCACTAAGGCAAAGCTGACCCAGACTCTGGAACTGATATCCATCTGTTAGTAATACTTCAAGAGGAAAATAGCCTTGGCATTTTTCTTCTAGAAGAGGAAATATTGCACAGAACCATAGGATTATTAGAATTGAGAGGGATCATATAATCCATCAAAAAAACCCTCTCATTTTACCAAAGAAGAAACTGAGATACAGAAGAATTAACTTGCCAAGAACCTCTGGCTAGAGAGTATTCAGAGCCAGGGGTACAGCCCCTGTCTCCTGTTCCCTAATCCAGTACTCTTCCTTTTGTTTCATGGTTGCCTTTAATGCCCGAAAGACTCTATTCTCCCAAACATTTTTTTTTAAAGAATCTGACATATGCCAGCAAAAGTGTTCAAATATGTCAACTTCTGCTCATTCTCACTTAGCTAGATTTTTCACTAACTTTATCCCACTTGAAGGAAACATGGGAAGTAATTTTCTGTAGCATGTAAACCAGCAAGATCAATTCCAAAAAACAGTTGTTTGGTTTCATATGCTTTAATTAGCAAAGTGGCTTTTTGGTGGAGTGTTTTTTACTACAGTGTTATTCTCAAAATAGTTTTAAGCATAAAATGTTTTCTAAAAATATAGAACTCATGTGGAAAGTGTTCTTTAATTTAGTCTGCAAATGCATTCTTATTTCTCTAACAAAGGAGAATTTCTGACCAATTAACACCTTAAAATATAGGCAATGCCTCTTTGCATTAATCTTCTGTGCTGTTTAATTTAAATAAAAACATCTGAGATTAAATTAATATTTAAATAATTAAAATATACAGAGTCTGTACATATTTCGTATATCTCTTCTATTGTTATTTATATTTGAATGTGTAAGTTTACTTTTCAAAACTTCTTAAGACCCTTTACAATTTTTGTATTGTGTATTACTATTATTGGAGTCCTTGGTTGGTGAAAAAGTTTAACTTGCTTGGCTGCTAACCAGAAGGTTGACAATTCTAGTTGACCCATAGGTGCATCGGAAGAAAGGCCTGGTGATCTACTTCTGAAAAATCAGCCATTGAAAACTCAATGGGGCACAGTTCTATTCTGACACACATGAGGTTGCCATGGGTCAGAACTGACTCCAAGGCAACTAGGCTTTTTAAAAATTTATTATTATGATGATTATTGTGAATAATGATCATATACTCAGAGCCCACCAAGTGTCAAATTTAGTGTTTTACATACTTCACCTTACTCATTTATCACAGCAGCCCCATAAAGTAGATATTATTGTTCCTAGGTCTTTTATAAGGTATGGGAAACAGAAGAGCATAGATTTTGGAAAATTTCTCAAGGGAATTGCTAGCTGATGCAGAGTTGAAATATAACCCACATCTGTCTGATTGTAGTGCTCAATTTCCTCACTATGCTGGTGCTTCTCTTATCTTTTCCCTTTCTTTGCAGCTTTTTTATTTTATTCTATTGTTCTCATATTTTTCCATATTTCTGCTTTCCTTTTTTTGTGATTCAGTGATTCAATTTCCCTTTCCAGAGTTTCTTCACCTTTTATTTATTCTCCTCCTTATCTCCACACATTGGGATTACATTAAATTGTGCCACGACAGTAATAAAGATTTAAAAATCAGAACAGGAACGTTGAATATTGAACTCTGGAATATGTTTTGCTGTTTACATTGTTTGACATTTCATTTCCCTAGATATCTGGTCCCTCGCTCTCTTACTTCCTTCAAATTTTTGTCCAAGTGCTACTTTCTCCCAGAGACTTATTTTCTTTCCTTTTTTTTAAAAAAAATTGGGATGTAATTCACATACCACAAACTTCACCACTTTAAAGAGTACAGTTCAGTGTTTTTTTTTTAAATATATTTCAAGGTTATGCAAACTTTGCCACTATCTAATCCAGGACATTTTAATCTCCCCCAAAAGAAACCCTGTACCCATTAGCAGACGCTCCAATTTCCTTCTTACCCTAGTCGTTGGCAACCACTAATTGACTTTCTATCTCTGTGGATTTGCCTATTCTGGACATTTCATATAAATGAAATTCTATAATATGTAGCCTTTTGTCTCCTTTCACTTGGCATAATGTTTTCAAGGTTTATTCATGTTGTAGCATGTATCAGAACTTCATTTCTTTTAATGGCTGGATAATATTCTACCATGTGGATATACCAAATTTTGTGAATCCCTTCGTTAGTTGATGGACATTTGGGTTGTCTCCACTTCTTGGTTATTATGAATAATGCTGCTATGAATATTTGTGTACAAGTTTTTGAGTGAACATATGTTTTCAATTCCCTTTTGCATAAACCTAGGAGTGGAATGGCTGGGTCATACGGTACTTCTATCTTTAACTTTTTGAGGAACCACCAAACTGTTCTCCAAAGGGACTGTACCATTTTATATTCCCACCAGCAATGTATAAGGGTACCAGTTTCTCCACATCCTTGACAATACTTGTTATTGTTTGTCTTTTTGATTATAGCTACCCTCGTGGGTGTGAATTGATGTCATATTGTGGTTTTGATATACGTTTCCCCAATAATGTTCAGCATCTTTCATATGCTTATTGGCATTTGCATATCTTCTTTGGAGAAATGTCCATTCAAATTCTTGCCTATTTTTAATTAGGCTATTTGTCTTTTTATTATTGATTTGTAAGAGTTCTTTATATATTCCGGATTCTAGACCCTTATCAGATTTATGAATTTTAAACCATTTTTCCATTCTGTTTTTTGTCTCTACTTTCTTGAAAATGTCCTTTGATACTTGAAAGTTTTTAATTTTGATGAAGCCCAATTCTAATTTGGAAACTCTAATACTATCCAGGATTCCTCCATGAGCAGGTTATTGAAGTTTTATAAACATTTAAATTAATTCTGTGTTTTGTGGTCTTACTTTGGGAAATGTGGTTGCTACTGTTGTTGGTAGGTGCTGTGAAGCCGGTTCTGATGCATAGCAACCCTATGTACAACGGAATGAAACACTGCCGGGTCCTGTACCATCCTCACAGTCCTTGTTATGCTTGAGCCCATTGTTGCAAACACTGTGTCAATCTGTCTCTTGGAAGGTCTTCCTCTTTTTCCCTGACCCTTTACTTTACCAAGCATAATGTCCTTCTCCAGGGACTGGTCCCTCTTGATAACATGTCCAAAGTACTTGAGGTGAAGGCTCCCCATCCTTGCCTCTAAGGAGCATTCTGGCTGTACTTCTTCCAAGACAGACTTTTTCCTTCTTCTTGCAGTCCACCATCTATTCAATATTCTTCTCCAACACCATAATGCAAAAACATCTATTCTTCTTTGGTATTCCTTATTCATTGTTCAGAATTTGCATGTATATGAGGCCATTGAAAATATCATGGCGTGGTTCAGGTGCACCTTAGTCCTCAAAGTGACATCTTTGCTTTTCAACACTTTAAAGAGGTCTTTTGCAGTAGATTTGCACAATGCAATTTATCGTTTGATTTCTTGTCTGCTGTTGATTGTGGATCCAAGTAAAAGGATATCATTGACAACTTTGGTCATTTCTGTGTTCTTCATGATTTTGCTTAGTGGTCCAGTTGTGAAGATTTTTGTTTTCTTTATGTTGAGGTGTAATCCATACTGAAGGCTGTAGTCTTTGATCTTCACTAGTAAGTGCTTTAAATCCACTTAGCTTTCAGGAAGCAAAGTTGTCATTTGCATATCACAGGTTGCTAATGAGTCTTCCACCAATCCTGATGGCACTTTCTTCTTCATATAGTCCAGCACCTCGAATTATTTGCTCAGCATACTGATTGAATAAGTATGGTGAAATGATACAACCTTGATACACATCTTTCATGATTTTAAACTGTGCATTATCCCCTTGTTGTTTTTGAACAACTGCCTCTTGGTCTATGTACAGGTTCCTCATGAGCACAATTAAATGTTCTGGAATTCCCGCTTTTGCAGTTATCCATAATTTGTTATGATACACACAGTGAAATGTATTTGCATAGTCAATAAAACAGGTAAACATCTTTCTGGTATTCTGTGCTTTCAGCCAGGATCCATCTGACATCAGCAATGATATCCCTTGTTCCACATTCTCTTCTGAATCTGGCTTGGATTTCTGGCACTTTCCTGTTGATGTACTGCTGCAACTATATTTGAATTATCTTCAGCAAAATTTTACTTGTGTTTTATATTAATAGTATTGTTGAATAATTTCTGCACCTTTCTTTTGAATGGGCACAAATATAGGTCTTTTCCAATTGGTTTGCCAGGTAACTGTCTTCCAAATTACTTGGCATAGATGAGTGAGCACCTTCAGCACAGCATCCATTTGTAGAAACATCTCAATTATTATTCCTTGGAGTCTTGTTTTTTGCCAGTGCCTTTGGTGCAGCTTAGACTTCTTTCAGTACCCTCAATTCTTGATCATGTGCTACCTCCTGAAATGGTTAAATGTCAATTTTGGTATAGTGACTCTGTGTATTCCTTCCATCTTCTTTTGATGCTTCCTGCATCGTTCAGTATTTTGCCCATAGAATCCTTCAATATTGCAACTCAAGGCTTGAATGTTTTCTTCAGTTCTTTCAGCTTGAGAAATACCGAGCATGTTCTTTCCTTTTGGGTTTTTAACTCCAGGTCTTTGAACATTTCATTATAATACTTTACTTTGTCTTTTTGAGCCACCCTTTGAAATCTTCTGTTGAGCTCTTTGATGTCGTCATTTCTTCCATTCACTTTAAGTACTCTATGTTCAAAAGCAAGTTTCTAACATCCATTTTTGTCTTTTCTTTCTTTCTCGTCTTTTTAATGACCTTTGCTTTCTTGATGTATGATGTACTTGATGTCATCCCACAACTTGTCTAGTCTTTGGTCATTAGTATTCAATGTGTCAAATCTATTTTTGAGGTGGTCTCCAAATTCAGATGGGTATATTCAAGGTCATATTTTGGTTCTCATGGACTTGTTTTACTTTTCTTCAACTTCAAATTGAGCTTGCATATGAACAACTGATAGTCTGTTGCAGGGTCAGCCCCTGGCCTTGTTCTAACTGATGATACTGAGCTTTTCCATCATCTCTTTCCACAAACGTAGTCAATTTGATTCCTGTGTATTCCTTCCGGCGAGGTGCACATGTATGTTTTTGTTGTTGTTAGGTGCCATAGAGTCCGTTCCGACTCATAGCGACCCTGTGTACAACAGAACAAAACACTGCCTTGTCCTGCACCATCCTCATGATGGTTGTTATGCTTGACTCCATTGCTGCATCCACTGTGTCAACCCATCTTGTTGAGGGCCTTCTTCTTTTTCCCTGACCCTCTACTTTACCAAGCATGATGTCATTCTCCAGGGACTGGTCCCTCCTGATAATATGTCCAAAGTACATGGGACGAAGTTTCACCATCCTTGCTTCTAAGGAGCATTCTGGTTGTACTTCTTCCAAGATAAATTTGTTTGTTCTTCTGGTAGTCCACAGTATATTCAGTATTCATCGCCAACACTACAATTCAAAGGCATCAATTCTTCTTCAGTTTTCCTTATTCATTGTCCAGCTTTTGAATGCATATAAGGCAAATGAAAACACCATGGCTTAGGTCAGGTGCACCTTAGTCTTCAAGGTGACATCCTTGCCTTTCAATACTTTAAAGAGATCTTTTGCAGCAGATTTGCCCAATGCACTGCATCTTTTGATTTCTTGACTGCTGCTTCCATGGGTGTTGATTGTGGATCCAAGTAAAATGAAATCCTTGACAACTGCAGTATTTTCTCTGTTTATCATGAAGTTGCTTATTGGTCCAGTTGTGGGGATTTTTGTTTCCTTTATGTTGAGGTGTAATCCACACTGAAGTCTATAGTCTTTGATCTTCATCAGTAAGTGCTTCAAGTCCTCTTCACTTTCAGCAAGCAAAGTTGTGTCTTCTGCATATCGCAGGTTGTCAATGAATCTTCCTCTACTCCTGATGCCACATTCTTCTTCATATAGTCCAGCTTCTCAGATTATTTTTTCAGCATACAGATTGAATAAGTATGGTGAAAGGATACAACCCTGATGCACACCTTTCCTGACTTAAACCATGCAGTATCCCCTTGTTCTGTTCGAAGGACTGCGTCTTGATCTATGTACAGGTTCCTTATGAGCATAATTGAGTGTTCTGGAATTCCTATGCTTTGCAATGTTATCCATAATTTGTTATGATCCACACAGTCGAATGCCTTTGTATAGTCAATAAAATGCAGGTAAACATCCTTCTGGTATTCTCTGCTTTCACCCAGGATCTGTAAGACATCAGCAATGATATCTCTGGTTCCACGTCCTCTTTTGAATCTGGCTTGAATTTCTGGCAGTTCCCTGTTGATATACTGCTGCAGCCACTTTTGAATGATCTTCAGCAAAATTTTACTTGCATGTGATATTAATGATATTATTCGATAATTTCTGCCTTCTGTTGGATCACCTTTCTTGGGAATGGGCATAAATACAGATGTCTTCCAGTCAGTTGCCCAGGTAGCTGTCTTCCAAATTTCTTGGCATAGACAAGTGAGCACTTCCAGTCCTGCATTCATTTGTTGAAACTTCTCAACTGTTATTCCATCAATTCCTGGATGCTTGTTTTTTGCCGATGCCTTCAGTGTAGCTTGGACTTCTTCCTTCAGTACCATTGGTTCCTGATCATATGCTATCTCCTGAAATGGTTGAACGTCGACCAATTCTTTTTGGTATAGTGACTGTATGTATTCCTTCCGTCTTCTTTTAATGCTTCCTGCATTGTTTAATATTTTACCTGTAGAATCCTTCAGTATTGCAACTCGAGGCTTGAATTTTTTCTTCAGTTCTTTCAGCTTGAGAAATTCCGAGTGTGTTCTTCCCTTTTGGTTTTCTACCTCCAGGTCTTTGCACATGTCATTATAGTACTTTACTTTGTCTTTTCGGGCTGCCCTTTGAAGTCTTCTATTCGGTTCTTTTACTTCATCTTTCTACCTTTCGCTTTAGTATTCGACGTTCAAGAGCAAGTTTCAGAGACGCTTCTGACATCCATTTTGGTCTTTTCTTTCTTTCTTGTCTTTTTAATGACCACTTGCTTTCTTCATGTATGATGTCTTTGATGTCATTCCACAACTCGTCTGATCTTCGGTCATTAGTGTTCAACACATCAAATCTATTCTTGAAAAGGTCTCTAAACTCAGGTGGGATATGCTCAAGGTTGTACTTTGGCTCTTGTGGACTTGTTCTAGTTTTCTTCAGTTTCAACCTGAACTTGCATATGAGCAATTGATGATCTGTTCCGCATTCAGCTCCTGGCCTTGTTCTGACCAATGATATTGAGCTTTTCCATAGCCTCTTTCCATTGATGTAGTTGATTTGATTCCTGTGTATTCCATCTGGCGACATCCACATGTATAGTTACCATTTATGTTGTTGAAAAAAGGTATTGGCAATGAAGAAGTCATTGGTCTTGCAAAATTCTATCATGCGACCTGACCTCCAGCATCATTTCTATCACCAGGGTCATATTTTCCAACTACCAATCCTTTTTCTTTGTTTCCAGCTGTCATATTCCAATCACCAGTAATTATCAATGCATCTTGATTGCATGTTCGAGCAATTTCAGACTGTAGAAGTTGGTAAAAATCTTCAATTTCTTCATCTTTGGACTTAGTGGTTGGTGTGTAAATGTGAATAATAGTGGTAACTGGTCTTTCTTGTAGACATATGGATATTATCCTATCTCTGACAGCATTGTACTTCAGGATAGATCTTGAAATTCTCTTTTCGATGATGAATGCAACACCATTCTTCTTCAATTTGTCATTCCCAGCATAGTAGACCATATGGTTATCTGATTCAAAATGGCCAATACCAGTCCATTTCAACTCACTAATGCCTAGGATATCGATGTTTATATGTTCCATTTCATTTTTGACAGTTTCCAATTTTCCTAGATTCATACTTCATACATTCCATGTTCTGATTGTTGATGGATGTTTGTTAGCTGTTTCTTCTCATTTTGAGTAGTGCCACATCAGCAAATGAAGGTCCTGGAAGCGTGATTCCATCCATGTCAACTCTACTTTGAGGAGGCAGCTCTTCCCCAGTCATATTTTGAGTGCCTTCTAACCTGAGGAGCTCACCTTCTGGCACTGTATCAGACAATGTTCCGCTGCTACTCAGAAGGTTTTCGCTGGCTAATTCTTTTCAGAGGTAGACCGCTGGGCCCTTCTTCCTAGTCTGCCTTAGTCTGGAAGCTCAGCTGAAACCTTCCCGGCTAGTACTTGAACACTGGTGGCATAGCTTCCAGCATCATAGCAACATGCAAGCCCCCACAGTACGACAAACTGACAGACGCATATAATTACAGTTTATGTTGTTGAAAAAAGGTATTTGTAATGAAGAAGTCTTGGTCTTGCAAAATTCTATCATGTGATCTCCAGTGTTGTTTCTATCACCAAGCCATATTTTCCAACTACCAATCTTTCTTTGTTTCCAACTTTCTTGTTCTAGTTGGCAGTAATTATCAATACACCTTGATTGCATGTTTGATCAGTTTCAGACTTTAAAAGTTGGTAAAAATTTTCTATTTCTTCATGTTGGCCTTTGTGTTTGGTGCGTAAATTTGTTGAATAATCATATTAACTGGTCTTCTTGTAGGCGTATGGGTATAAGCTTTGTACTTCAGTATGTATCTTGAAATATTCTTTCTGAAGATGAACACAACACCATGCTTCTTCAATTTGTCATTCCCGGTATAGTAGTCCATACGATTATCCAGTTCAAAATGGCCAATACCAGTCCATTTCAACTCACTAAAATGTCTAGGATATTGATCTTTATGCATTCCATTTCATTTTAGACAACTTCCAATTTTCCTAGATTCATGCTTTGTACTTTCCACTTTCTGATTATTAATGGATGTTTGCAGATGCTTCTTCTTATTTTTATTCTTGCCATACCAGCAAATGAAAGTCCCAAAAGTTCAACTCCATCCATGTCATTAAGATCGACTCTATTTTGAGGCGGCAGCTCTTCCCCAGTCATATTCTGAATGCCTTCCAACCTGAGGGCCTTATCTTTTGGCACCGTATCAGACAATGTTCCACTGTTATTCGTAAGGTTTTCACTGGCCAATTTTTTCAGAAGTAGACTGCCAGGTCCTTCTTCCTAGTCTGTGTTAGCCTGGAAGCTGAAACTTGTCCGTTAAGGGTGACCCTGCTGATAGTTGAAATACCAGTGGCAAACCTTCTAGTATCACAGCAACACACAAGCCACATAGTACAACAAACTAACAAACACATGGATAATATAGTGAAGAATGGCAATTCCAGGACACTTAATTGTGCCCATGAGGATCCTGTACATAGACCGAGAGGCAGTTTGAATAGAACAAAGGGCTACTGTGTGGTTTAAAGTCAGGAAAGGTGTGCGTCAGGGTTGTTTCCTTTCACCATACTTAGTCAATCTGTATGCTGAGCAAGTAATCTGAGAAGCTGGACTATCTAAGAAGAGTGTGGCATCAGGATTAGAGGAAGACTCATTGACAACCTACCATATGCACATGATGCAATCTCGTTTTCTGAAAGTGAAGAAGACTTGAAGCACTTATTGATGAAGATCAAAGACCACAGCCTTCAGTATGGATTATATCTCAACATAAAGAAAACAAAAATCCTCACAACTGGACCAATAAGCAATATCATGATAAACAGAGAAAATATTGAAAGTTGTCTAGGATTTCATGTTACTTGGATCCGTAATCAACACTCATGGAAATAGAAGTCAAGAAATCAAAAGATGCAGTGCATTGGGCAAATCTGCTGCAAAAGATCTCTTTAAAGTATTGAAAGGCAAGGATGTCACCTTGAAGACTAAGGTGCCCCTGACCCAAGCCATGGTGTTTTCAATCGCCTTATGTGCATGTGAAAGCTGAACAATGAATAGTGAAGACTGAAGAAGAATTGATGCCTTTGAATTATGGTGTTGGCAAAGAATATCGAATATATCGTGGACTGCCAGAAGAATGAACAAATCTGTCTTGGAAGAAGCACAACCAGAAATTAGAAGCAAGGATGGGGAGACTTGGTGTTACATACTTTGGACATGTTATCAGGAGGGACCAATCCCTGTAGAAGGACATCATGCTTGGTAAAGTAGAGGGTCAGTGAAAAAGAGGAAGACTCTCAACGAGATGGATTGACACAGTGGCTGCAACAATAGGCTCAAGCATACAACGATTGTGAGGATGTTGCAGACCAGATAGTATTTAGTTCTGTTGTACATAGTGTTGGTATGATTTGGAACCGACTCGATGGCACCTAACAACAACAACAACAACACGTTATTAAGGTTGACTCTACTTTGAGGAGACAGCTCTTTCCCAGTTGTATTTTCAGTGCCTTCCAACCTGAGGTGCTCATCTTCTGGCACTGTATCAGACAATGTTCCACTGCTATTCAGAAGATTTCCAATGGCTTGTTTTTTCAAAAGTAGACTGCCAAGTCCTTCCTCCTAGTCTGTTTCAGTCTGGAATCTCCACTGTAAACTGCCTATCATGGGTGACCTGGCTGGTATTTGAAATACCAGTGGCATAGCTTCCAGCATCACAGTAACTTACAAGCCACTATGGTACTACAAACTGACAGATGCTGGGAAATGTGGGAGTATATTATTTAGGGTTAAACCCAAGTTTCTGTAAGCCCGAAATGCCATAGTGTAAAGAAAAATTCAAAATAATTTTTCTCTGATGTAGTAGTGCTGAGGGGAGCCACCAGGAGAGCAGTGCTTGCAAATGGTCATCAGAGACAGTAAGACTATAAAGAAAACAAAGGATAAGAAATCCAAAATTCAGAAGACTGGTTAGCTGTGAGTGAGGAGGAGAAGGGAAGGTGCATACAGAGGCTCTAAAGGTAACGGCAACGTTCAGTTTTTAGTTGACTCATTTTGCTTTATGCCTAACAAATTTTATAAATGCTTTTCTCTACTTAATATTTAATTAAAAACTATTTAAAGAAAAGAAGAAAATAAATGAAAAGAAGATTAATCATTTTTCTGTCAGTTCTGACTGGCAAGTAGAAGGAGGGAGAGAGTAGAAGAAACTAATATTTATTGAGCACCTACTTTGTGCCAGGCATTCTCGTAGGTGCTGTTACAAAAATTATTTCATTTACCTGTCACAATAATAAATACCTTTAAAGTGGGGGTATCAACTGTTTTTTTTCAGATGAGTACACTAAGACTTAGATGGAGGGATTTTCCAAGGCCACACAGCTAGTAACTAGCAATACTGGGATAGAAGTTTACATATTTCTTGACGTCAAAGCCCATGTTAAGTGGCATAGTGGTATAGTGCACAGTTTCTTTGGATGATGCAAATGGCTAACATATTCAGCTGCTAACTGAAAGGTTGGAGGTTCCAGTCCACCCAGAGGCACCTTGGAAGAAAGGCCTATGAACTACTTCTAAAAAATCAGCCATTGGAAATCCTAAGAGGCACAGTTCTACTCTGACACACATGGGGGCACCATGAATCAGAACTGACTCCAAGGCAACTGGTTTGATTCCTCATCCTCAGTCGTTGGTTTAACACTTTCCCAGTTTTGCCATATTGGAGCATCTCTGCATACCACAGCCCCTGTTTCTAATATATTAAATATACCACATTATTATTTGCGTAATATTTTTTTCTTTCAAACTTACATGATTTTATTTAAAAGGAAAGTTTTCATGATAGTTGGAAAATGGAGAACCAGTATCACTTTCCATAGTAGAGGATAACTTAATATTATGATACAATTGCTATTAAATTTTATCTAAGTACTATCTTTTGTTGAATGCTTTGAGCCTGAGACTTGTTTTCTATTGATTGAAATGGAGTGGGAGAGGGATTTGTTAAAGACATTCCAGCACCAGACAGAGCCATAATTAGAAGGATCGAGAGAAAGTTGAAAAGAGAATTATGGTCTTCCCAGGTGGTTCCATGGTGTTTAATGCTGTGCCAGTATATCAAGTAAAATCTAAAATATTTCATATTCTACAGGTTTAGCATTTTGGGAAGTAGTAGGTTGTCATGGGTTCAAATCTTTGTTTCAACAGTTTTAAGTTCTTGAACTTCTCTCATTTAATGTTTTCTTACTTATAAAATGGAAATGTATCTCATAGGTTGTTGGGAATATTAAATGGGATAGTGCACGGAAAGCCCTTAACACAACATGTTAGTAAATATTCAAGGTAAATTAACCGTTATTATTATGTTCTCCGTATTCTATTATGTTGTTGCTGCAGCTATCTGAGATGTAAGCGTAGTTATAAAATTGTTATTTCCCTGATCCCACTCAAGACTTCATTGAGATGCTTGTTACTAATCACAGCCTAAAAAATCCCAAACCTGTTGCTGTCAAGTCGATTATGACTCCTGACAACCTTTGTGTGTGAGAGTAGAACTGAGCTCCATAGGGTTTTCAATGTATGTAATCTCTATGGAAGCAGATCACCAGGCCTTTCTTCCATGGCACTGCTGGGTGAGTTCGAACCGCCAATCTTTCAGTTAGTAGCCAAGAGCAAACCATTTGCACCACCCAGGCACCTAATCACAGTCTACTTGCCATAAAAAACAGCTAGAATAAAGGTCAGTGGGGAGGTGCACTGAATCAAAAAATGTTCACTGCTTCCAGGACTAATATGTAAGATGGTGCATTTTTTTTTGCTCTGCACAAAAGTGCCCGGGGCTGAGCGGGCAAGCGGGGATTGAAATTCAGCTTATGGGGCTGCATCACCCTAAGGGGGTGCTGTTTCCTCATTTGCACAGAAGTGCCCTATCAGTGGCAACAGCTCCTCTGAATGCCTGTTACTTACTTATTCATATATGGCATTGAACTGTATGCACTATGACTGATCATAGAAAAACCAGCCATGAAGTATCTTAAGTGAAGAAACTAAGGAGGCCGGGTAGCTTCCCACTGTCACTGTAATCCGCCAGACACTGTGCTGGGAGCTTGACTAAGGAGGACCGTGGCAAAGCTGATCCCAGAATCCTGCCCAGCTCTAGCTGCACCCAGGGGACCTATGGGGTCAGTAGGTGCTCACGCAGCTCTTACTAGCAAACAATGTCAAAATTCAATTTTAAAGTAAGAGTTTAAATCCCTATGGGATTTTGAAGATGGAGCTGAAGGGTGGATAACAGGGTAGAGAAAGAAATCTACATTTAGCTATGGCATAGCTAGGTTATTTTTATTTTGGCTAATAATCGAAATTCAAAAAGGAATATGTTCTCTTTTGTTAACTTTAAAATAAACAGACCTCTGCCTGTGTCATTGCAATGATTTTAGACACTATGTTTATTCTTCTGAGGGGAGTGAAAGGAGATGATTGAAGGGGCCAAGTTTCTCAGCTCAGACTTTATCTTCTTTTCTCAGTTATTTGCATCATTCCCATCTGGAGGTAGAATAACAGAGAGGACCTGCACCTCACCAGGGGACACAGAGTCACATCTGTTGGACCTTCCCCTCCTTTGCCCAAATAGATAGTCATTGAGGGGTCTTGAGAAGGTTCCTTTGGAAATATTACCGGGTGGAAACCCCAAGTTCTTGCTCTGCATGACTCGTATTGGCCAATAAACAAGAGGCCGACATGGGAGAACAGGAAAGGCACGTTTATTTTGTTGTACAAGGAAGAGGAGTCAGTCAGAGCTGCTGTGGCCAAGACTGCTTCCAAAGGGGGAGCAGACAAGTTACTTTTAAGGGGTTTACAAGCAGGAAATTCATACAAGTTATGTCAGCAACATTCTTAATCATACTATGCAGACGCAATGGGATTTACGTATAACCTCCAAGCAAAAGCAGGATTCAGATGCAAAGCTGGAGGGGAGGAAGCCCCACAAAGGAAACAGGATTTTTCATGCAACACTGTGGAGGCTCTGTCTCGCCTTAGTCTCTCTTCCTCGGAGGCATTGATTGAGTTTTCACGGTGTACTGGACAAGGGAGCGAATGCTTTATATGGAATGCTTCATTTCATCTTCATAACAATCCTATGGAAAATTGTGTTTAATAATACTTCTATTATTATTCCCATCTTAGAGAAGAAAAAAGTGAGGATAACATACTTAAAGTATGACTATTAAGTGACATAGCTTCATCTAGAAAGCCCTGAGGCACGGTCTTTCAGGTCTCTCTTAGTGCTTAGACCTCTACTTCTATGAGTAGCTGTTATTGCTGTTGTTACTTGCCATTGAGTTGGCTTGGTTTTCTGGCAACCTTATGTATAACAGAATGAAACATTGTCTGGGCCTGCACCATCCTCATAGTCCTTGGTGTGTTTGAGCCCGTTATTGCAGCCACTGTGTCAGTTCATCTCATGGAGGATTTCCCTCATTTTCACTGACCCTCTACTTTACCAAACATGATGTCCTTTTTTAGCAATCGGTCTTTCCTGATAACATGCGCAAAGTAAGCAAGCCGAAGTCTCGGAATCCTTGCTTCTAAGGAACATTCTGGTTATATTTCTTCTAACACTGGTTTGCTCATTCTTCTGGCAGTCCAGTGCATATTAAATATTCTTTGCCAGCACCACAATTTGAACACATTAATTCTTATTCTGTCTTTCTTTTTCATTGTTCAGCTTTCACATACATATGAAGCAATTGAAAAGACCATGGCTTGGGTCAGGCACACCTTAGTCATCAAAGGACATCTTTGCTTTTTAGAACTGTAAAGAGTCTTTTGTAGCAGATTTGCCCAATAAAATCAATAATCGTTTGATTTCTTGACTGCTGCTTCCATTGATGTTGAAAGTAGATAGATGAAAGTAGAGTGAAATTGTTGACAACTTCAATTTCTTCTCCATGAGTAATTATCTCTTAACAAATAAAATGACATTATTAACCAATGTATAAATTCTTTCTCTTTAAAGGGTTTAAATAAAGTAGGTCAATGAGGAATTTTATTCAGCCTTATGTTCTGTGAGACATTCTATATAAATAATTTAAGGAATTAAAGAATCCTAGGATGAGAGTGGAGGCAGCTGCTTCAGTGCTGCTGTATCAAGTGAGCCACTGAGGGCAATGCGAGCATTGGGAAAGCCTAGTTGAGGTTCTCAGCTGCCTTGGCTGGATGGAGTATTCCATTTATCCAGTGGAAAAGAAAATAACCGGCTCATCTCTCTTGGGTTCCAGTAAAGTAAAGAGGAACACATTATGGTCAGTAAAGGAGAAAATTTCTTCCTGTGAATACCTTGGCAATTATTGGGGAAAGGAGAAATGAACGGAGTAAATTTATAATGAAGGCACCTCGGAATTATACTCGGCTATATGGTCGCTATGAGTTGGAATCAGCTCAATGGCAACGGGTTTGCTTTGGTATAGGGTTGCTATGAGTCGGAATTGACTTGAGAGCAACAGGTTTGGTTTTTTTTTACTTTTTTTATGTTCGTAATGAGAAGGAGCCCTGGTGGTGCAGTGGTTAAGTTCTGGGCTGCTAAGGTTGGTGGTTCAAACTCACTAGCTGCTCCATGGAAGAAAGATGTGACAGTCTGCTTCTGTAAAGATTGTTGTTGTTGTTAGGTGCCCTCATGTCGGTTGTGAGTCATAGCTACCCTACGTACAACAGAATGAAACACTGCCCGGTCCTGTGCCATCCTCACAATCATTGTTATGCTTGAGCTCATTGTTTCAGCCACTGTGTCAATCCATCTCGTTGAGGGTCTTCCTCTTTTTCCCTGACCCTCTACTTTACCAAGCATGATGTCTTTCTCCAGGGACTGGTCTCTCCTGATAACATGTCCAAAGTATGTAAGACAAAGTCTTGCCATCCTTGCTTTGCTGCTAAGAAGCATTCTGGCTGTATTTCTTCCAAGACAGATTTATTTGTTCTTTTGGAAGTCCATGGTATATTCAATATTCTTTGCCAACACTACAACTTAAAGGCGTCATTTTTTCTTCAGTCATCCTTATTCACTGTCCAACTTTCGCATACATATGAGGTGATTGAAGACATTATGGCTTGGATCTGTTGCACCTTAGTCTTCAAGGTGACATCCTTGCTCTTCAATACTTTAAAGAGATCTTTTGCAGCAGATTTGCCCAATGCACTGTGTGTTTTGATTTCTTGACTGCTGCTTCCACGGGTGTTGATTGTGGATCCAAGTAAAATGAAATCCTTGACAGCTTCAATGTTTCCTTCGTTTATCATGATGTTGCTTATTGGTTCAGTTGTGAAGATTTTTGTTTTCTTTATGTTATTGTGTAATCCATGCTGAAGGCTGTGGTCTTTGATCTTCATCAGTAAGAGCTTCAAGTCCTCTTCACTTTCGGCAAGCAAGGTTGTGTCATCTGCACAACGTAGATTGTTAACATATTGTCCTCCAATTTTGATGCCACATTCTTATATAGTACAGCTTCTCAGGGTATTTGCTCAGGATACAGATTGAATAGGTATAATGAGAGGATACAGTCCTGACGCACACTTTACTGACTTTAAACCACGCAGTATCCCCTTGTTCTGTTCGAATGACTGCCTCTTGATCTGTGTACAGGTTCCTCATGAGCACAATTAAGCGTCCTTGTTCTTCTCAATGTGATCCATACTTTGTTATGATCCACACAGTTGAATGCCTTTGCATAATCAGTAGAACACAGGTAAACATCTTTCTTGTATTCTCTGCTTTCAGCCAGTATCCATCTGACATCAGCTTTGATATCCCTTGTTCCATGGCCTTTTCTGAATCTAGCTTGAATTTCTGGAAGTTCCCTGTTGATATACTGCTGCAGCCACTTTTGAATGATCTTCAGCAAAATTTTACTTGCGTGTGATATTAATGATATTATTCTATAATTTCCGCATTCAGTTTGATTACTTTTCTTGGGAGTAGGCATATATATGGATCTCTTCTAGTCGGTAAAGATTACAGCCTTGGAAACCCTATGGGGCAGTTCTACTCTGTCCTATAGGGTTACTATGAGTCAAAATTGACTGGATGGCAATTGGCTTGGTATTTTTTTTTTTCTTTTTTATGTTCACAATATAATGTCTGCTATAAATAAAGATGAATTTTAGATGGAAGTTTGGGCTTCCAGCCTAAAGACTCTTCAGTGGTTCGGGGTAGGTGTGAGTGAGTTTGTCCAGCTTGGAGTACAAAATGAAATCATATTATTTATAATATTCAAATTAAATGACTCTGGCTTCCTAGGACACCTATTACAAACATGTCTTTCTTCCCTCAGGAAGGAAAGTCCTTGCCTCAGAGCTTCTCAGTCTAAGGTGTCAGAACTAGTTCCTGTCGTCAGGAGGAGAGAACATTGGGAAGTCTGCCAACTGTTGTGTTTACAAAGACTCTTTGGTGATCTTGCCATCTGATGCCAACACTATCTGCAAGGCAGGGGTAGGGTTGGCTGAGGTACTGTCTGAGAATTGTCCTCAAGTTCAAGAATTCTTCCAGCATTAGTTCATGTTTATCTTCCTGTAATCCAGACCAACTAGGGACTTGATGCACTCAGAACTTCTCTCTAGGGTTTCCTTCCACTTCCTCTTCTCCAAGGCATTTTCTTGGGTTAACCTCATCACACCAAGATTTCTGGGTCAGTGAGTCTTTAAGTATCCACAACATGCAATGTCTGGAACTAGTCCTTACTAAAGACTTTGAGCATGAACACTGTTTTCCTTACGTTACACCTGGTAAAGGTGGGAATCAGATGGGACCACTGTAATTGGGGACTACAGCATACTCTGTAGGAGTGTGGAGGGGGACCAGGTGTCCCTGCCTCCACGAAACCAGCTTCATTCACCTGTACCATTGTATTCCTAAGAGTGAACTCCATCCCTCCCCTGGGGAAGTGATTAGTCAGACCTTGTTATTTCTCCTCATTCCCAAGGCTCATCTATTTCTTGTTCCTGTCAAAAGGCAGTTAATCTAACCCATGTAGGTCTCCCACTGTCTGGACTGACCATCCTTCCCATTGGTCACTTGATGTCATATGTCTGGTACATCTATTATTTTTATTTATTTATTTGCATGGAAACTGGTTTAAAATGAAGAAACTGAGAGGACTTGCCTTTTAAGAGGAGCCCTGGATCATGACTTGGAACAACCTTAGAGACTGATCTCTTGTTTTGTGCAGGGCAGCTGATGGCTGCCGCCATTCCTCACAGAGTAGGTGATCCAAGGGGACTAGATGGTAGAGACTTTATGATAAAAGAGGAAGTAGGAGAGAGATATTCATGAGAAACTGGTGCCTGATAACTCTGGAATGTTGGAAGTAGAGTCAATGATAGGAAAACTACTGAAAGATGAGAGGGAGAAGTTCAGATGAGTAGCAATGACTTTATAATGGCTCAGTTGTTAAGAGAATTGGCTATGTGATCACACAGACAAGGGATCAAATCCCAGCTCTGGCGCCCATTACCTGACTTCACATAAATCACTTAATCTTTCCAGACTCCAGTTTCCTCACTTATAAATTGAGGAAGAAAAGGGATCTCTCTGGAAAGGTTATGTAAATAAGGTAACACATGTACAATACCAGTGCCAGGCCTGTTCAAGTCACCCAGTTAATGGTCCCTTTCATTGATTTCAATGCCACGTTTTGAGGCTGTTGGCAGGTTGCTGGTGGATGCATGGATCTTCTTTGATAATCCTAAACCCTGAGAAATGACATTTACTATGAAAGTCATATTTTATCACAAATCTTATCTCTAAAAGTGTTAGAGAGATTTTTATATGATTTAATTGTAAGTTAATCAGAAAGCCTTAGACTAAATTCTCATTGGCTATTACTGGAAACAAAAACAAAAAACAAACAAACCTTATTGGAGAAGGCTAAAAAATACAAAGATTTGTTATAGTTCCATCTGCACCTTCATATTTTAGGCTCTGCTTAACCCTGACTAGATTGGCAGTTCTGGGCTCTGCTCAAGGTTTGAGGCAGGAAAGGGAATCTTACAATCTCTTTGCAATCCCTTTACAATATCCCCCTGCTAGCTGTCCTCTTCACATTTTGTGGGTTGAGAGAAGGAAGGGGGGATGCAAGGCGGTGGAAGAGAAAGGAGAAGTGAACAGCGGCAAGCCAGAGGGCAATGAAGGAAGACCAGAAGAGGGAAAAGGAAGGTGAATAGAGGTTCAGTAACTGAATGGTGACTGGGAAAAATTCTAGTTCTAATCTGTGCCCCCTCCAGCAGAAGAAACTGTATGCTAATGTGCCCAGTCTCACATCTGTTGATGCTTTATTTCTCTGTAGCCTCCACGCATTCTGGCGCAGTCTTTGCCTCAGGCATGCAAGTTCGCATTTTTCCTTGACACTCTTTTAATATGAATTTGTACAACTAGCTTTCTAAATTTGCCTGAAATGCAGCATTTGCAAGGTATTTTGGGAGACTTATGAAGAATTGGGCTGGAGTTAAGCTTAATTACTATTTTATACACTTTCTTCTTTTTTAAAAAATTTTCTTCCTCCAGTTTAATTTCTAAAGAAACTGTTAAACTGTCCATAAGTTGAGAAATTTGAAATTATAAAACAAAAATAACTATGACCCTGTGACTATCTTTTCCTAGCAACAAGATGGATAAGATGATTAAAAGTTGTTTCTAAATTAATTATAAACATTTTTAACCACTGCAAGTGCTATGCTAAGACTAAAGTAGATAATGACGTATATTACATAAATATGTGTGATATCTCAAAGCCCTCTCCACTTTTATATGGAGGGAAAGGGACCACCTCACTTGGACTCGAAGTCCAACTATTTATCCTGATGAGATTACCATTTTCACAAATTTTGCTTTAGCTACTTTTATTCACTAGTCACTACTCAGTTTTACACTTTAAAAGAGCTGATTACACAGTTTATAAAATTGAATTAGTAACAATTTAGGAAACCGATAGGGCTTTATTCTTAGGTCCTTAATGTAATGAGAATTTAGTTGGTCTGACAATGAGACCAGTTGTTTTAAACAAGGAGAGAGGGTTGGAAGAGGATTGAGGTGACAGAACTCTTCCTAAAGCATTCTCGGTAGAGGTCAGCCCTCTGACTTTGTTAGCTGTTAAGAGACTGATGGGGGGCTGGGATCAAGGATGAAATCAGAATCCCACCTCTTCCCAAATGAAATGATTATAGCTTAGCTCATGTTCATTATTAACCTTGGTTATAAGGCTATGGTGCCTTAACCTCTCTTTTCTGGCTTTCTAAGAATTAGTTTGTTTCCTTCTTTCCCTATTGGTGTGTTTCATTAAAAATTTAGTGCTGCTCAGTATTTTTTGTTTTAACCAGATATGTTTTCCATTCAGGGAACAGACTTGAGGTTAAAGAAAAATTCTGCACTTGAATTCCACTGTCATCATTCACCACTTCCTACCTAGTTTTGTGGTTTTAGACCAGTTGCTTTAACTGAATAAATATCAATTTCTTCCTCTGTAAAGTGGAAATAATAAGGACTACCTACTATAGTTTTATAGGTCCCTGTGTAGTGAAAACAGTTTGTGCTCGACTACTAACCTAAAGATTGGCAGGTCAAATCCACCGGTGACACTGAGGAGGAAAGGCCTGGTGATCTGCTTCCATAAAGATTACAGCCAAGAAAACTCCATGAAGCAGTTCTACTCTATAACACCTGGGGTTGCATGAGTTGGAATTTACTTAATGGCAATGAGTTTGGCTTCATTTTTGGTTTAGTAATATTAGGGAGTCCCTGGGTAGTACAAATGATTAATGTGCTTGGCTGCTAACCAAAATGTTGGGAGTTTCAAGTCCACACACAGAGGTGCCTTGAAAGAAAGGTCTGGTGATCTGCTTCTGAAAATCAGCCTTTGAAACCCTATGGAGCATTGTTTTACTCTGACATGAGGGCGCTATAAGTCTGCCAAAAAAAAAAAAAAAAAAGCTATGATGTCA
>NW_004444062.1:7966367-7983677 GCF_000243295.1 Trichechus manatus latirostris
ACAACAACAAAATGATCCACAAAAAAGTAAGTCATTGTGCTATTTCAGAGGACATAGAACAAAATAAATAAAGCAACAAAAAACACTGATCCTAAAAGATTTCAGAGAGGAAAAAAAATCGTACAAATAACTGGCATAGTGCATTGTATCGCAAGAAGTGCATTGTATCACAAAACAATATGTGTATCCATTTTTGAATAAGAAACTAACATAAGCTGTAACTTTCACCTAAACTATAATAAAAGTAAAAAAAAAAAAAGGACTATGATGGTAGTATATTAAGTATATTAGTATATTAAGATATTGGAGAAAAGTTAAAAATAGGACTCAGAATGGGATGTTTGTGGAACTGGTGAGTTGGCGACTCATATAAATGAGCCTTGATTTTACTAAAAGTAGAGAAAGTAAATTTTCGGGAATGCTTATTAAGCAAGTAGGGGAAAGATGTGTTAGATGAAGGAGGTGGAGAGAGTGCCATAATCTTTGCTATCTTCCCAGTCCTTCGGTTTGATCTTGGTCTCTGTGGACAGTGGTATTGGAATCAGATGTAGACAAGAAAGTGCTACTTGAATCTTTAGGTTGCAGTGACACTGTTTGGGAGAGAGGGCCATTTTCCTAACTTCAGCATGGGCCTCAGTACTGCTCTAGCACCTTTATGACTCTTGGCTCTGAGAGACACAGACAGCATTGCTATCTTAGTTACCCAGTGCTGCCTTAGCAGAAATACCACAAGTGGGTGCCTTTAAAGAACAGAAATTTATTTTCTCACAATTCTGGAGGCTAAAAGGCCAAATCAAGCTCTCAACCATGTCAACTCCTTCTGTAGGCCCTTCTCCGAGCTTCTGGTGTCTGCTGGCAATGCTTGGCATTGCGTTGCTTGTAGAGGATCCTCACCTGTCTCCTGTCTTCTCCATGTGTGTCTCTGTGTGTATTCTGATCTTTTTATAACTTAAGTGATTAGATTTAGGATTCATCCTACAGTGGAATGACACCATTAACATAACAAAAGAAAACTCCCTATTTCCAGGCAGGGTCATCTTTACAGGTACAGGGAATAGGATTTCAATACATATTTTGGTGGATCACAATTCAATCCATAACAACTACCATGGGTATTTTCATGGTGGAAACCTTTCCCTATGGCAGGGGGAAGTACTTTCCCATGACTTAGAGGACAGTGGACATTAAACAGATGGAAAAGGGGGATGGGAAGCAAAAACACCAGAGAAGTTGCCTCAGGGTAAATTAAGCTTAGGACCAGTTTGTGACCAAATTTTCCAAATTTCCTTATGGAAATCCCAGATTGGGAGTGGGATGGGGACCATTGTTGATGTGACCTCACTTCAGTTCAAAAACTTCTAAGGACATTTAGGCTACAAAATATTAAATGAGGTAGTGCATATAAAGTTTCTAATACTGGAACAGATTAGGTCTTTACTACATAACAATTACTGTTGTTATTTATTCATAAATACACCAATATTTATTGAGACTCTACTATGTGCCAGATACTATTCTAGTCACTAGGGGCACAGCAGTGAGAGACAACAAAAATAAGACAAAGTCTTACTGTCATAAAGCTTATATTCTACTGAAGGAGGTACAAACAAATAATATGATTTTAGATAATGATATGTATTATGAAAAAAATAGAGAAAGGCATAAAGAGTTACAGAGGTTGAAAAGAAGGGAGTTAAAATATTTGAGAAAAGCTTGTGTGTGTGTGTGTGTGTGTGTGTTTGTGTGTGGCCAAGGGCATGAGGGTATAGGAGGTGTTCCCTAAATCACACAGTTTGATTTGCATAGCTCAATTCTATTCTAGATAACACTCTAAACATTCCAAATGTGAATATTTCAATAGCATAATTCAACACTTTTTCTTTCTTCCAATTTTGTATTCTTTTTAAAATAAACCATTGCAACCGTTTTCTTTAGCATTCCAATAGTTCATTTACAACCCAAGTATTCAAACTCCAAGGTACTGGAAATGCAGTCGTTACCAGGAGATGACCTGGGGCCTCTGGATAGCTTAGGGGAATCCCACCATCGCAGAGTCTCAATCCTTGTGAGTGGCTTTATTTTATCTGGCGCCCATCTCTCGATGTGACTATAGAGCTGGTCTCCTTGTACAGCAAAGAAAAAAATGTGTGTGTTTGTGTGTTTGGTGTTTTCTCTTCCAATAGCCTACCTAGGCAGCCTCCAGTCCCAGCCTCTTTGCTTTACTGAGATACCTCTATTCTATGACAATCTTGTTCATACACTGTGTTCAGTTCACCTCCTGAACAGGGTGCCTGCTGCTGGAACTCACTGGTGAGGTCAGATCAGTTGCTTAGACTCAGGACCTGTATTGTTGGGTTGGTGGTGCTCAAACTGTAGGAGCTGTTAAATATTTTGAATCACTCTCCTGCTTTTAAGCACATCTCAGTGAAGCTAGTTTTAAAACATATACAAATATGTGCATCTCTACTCATTCTTGACCATACCCTTGCTCATCTCTCCCTACAACGCTAGAAAGCAACTACTCAATACCCTTCTCCACATTCCCAGGAGAGAGTCTGTCTTCTTCCCTGATCCTCCCTCACTCTCACCAGGGGCTAGTTTGTTAAGGCAGGGGCCAAGTCTCACTGATCTTTGCTTCACAGAAGCCAGCTGAGTGCTTTTCATAAAAGAGGCAACTAATGGATATACCAATTAAGAAACAGAGTCCCAACTTATTTCTTTCTCTGTAGAGATGAAGTGGAATTTTAAAGAAGTTGCTGAGAAGTCTTTAACAGGCTCATCTGACAGGGCATTTCGGTTGGTGAAGCAGCTTTTAGTTTTTAAATGGAAAATGTTTCCCCGCTGGGTAGAGGACACTTTCAGTAATAGCTTCCCTGTGGTATTTAGCTTTTTGGTAAGCCCAGGCCCACTTTGAAGAGATTTTCTGATTCTTCCGGACCCCCTCAGCTATAACTTTAAGGGCATTGGTCTCTAAAATTGGTGGTGACAGGATGATATAGGATTTCCAAAGTTATTTCACAAGGCAAATTTTAATGGCAGTGGATCAAAAATCATTCATATTTTCCAGAAAGTATTACCATATTTTTACACAGATTAGCATGCACCTTCTACGTTTGTTTGCCAACTGCGCCCTCCTCCGTGGGGTATTTTCATAAGCTCCACCATGCCAAATTTTTTTTACATATTGTTAAAAAAAAAAAAAACAGCATAGTGTGCTTATGAAAATACCTCATGGGGGACGGCACAGTTGGCAAACAAACGTAGAAGGTGCATGTTATTTTTGTAAAAATATAGTACATGCTTATTGGGTATTGTAGGGGACGAGGTGAAAACTGCCTTATTGGTACCAAAGAAGAGAAAATTAAAATCTGTTGAAGAGGCTTGTTTAGACTGCCCATAGTGTGCATATATGGGAAACTTTTTATATGATTATCACAGATGAGCTTGTCTTTTGCATACTCTCTTAATGCAATTTACTTTTAGCCATTAATTAAAATAGCAATTCACCTTGCATTTTTGAACACCTGGAATTCTGTCCAAGCAGCCCTTCTTGCACCTTTAGGCTCAGCTATAAAGACATATGTGAATTGTTTCCAGTGGTGGCCCTGCTAATGTTTATTAGTTAAGTTCTAATGAAAAAAATAAGATGTTGTATTTAAAGAACCAGTCCTTTTATATTTTAGTCTACACCACACTTGATAAGTTTGTTCACTTGCATACCAGAGAATGTGTATAGAGCCTGCTTGAACAAATGATCTTTGATAGGCTGGTTTAGCTAGTGACAAATCTGACTTCAAGCCCAGGTGAGATCAATGATCGATTTTTAGATTGGGTCTTCCAGTAAAGACTATGTGGAAGAATTAAAATTACCATGAAAGAAGAGGTCAAGAAATCAAATGATATATTCTGCAGAAGACTTCTGTAAAGTTTTAAAAAGCAAAGATGTCACTTTGATGACTAAGGCGTTCCTGACACAAGCCATGGTCTTTTTAATCGTCTCATATGCATGCAAAAGCTCGACAATGAAAAAGAAAGAAGAATTGACGCCTTTGAATTACGGTGCTGGCAAAGAATATTGAATTTAACATGGACTGCTTAAAGAGTGAACAAATCTGTCTTGGAAGAACTACAGCCAGGATGTTCCTTAGATGCAAGGATGGCAAGACTCACGTACTTTGGACCTGTTATCAGGAAGGACCCGTCCCTGGAGAAGGACATCATGCTTGGTAAAGTAGAGGGTCAGTGAAAAAGGGGAAGACCCTCAACAAGGTGGACTGACAGAGTGGCTGCAACGATGGGCTGAAGTATAACAATGATGGTGGGGATGGTGCAGGACCCGGCAGTGTTTCGTTCTGTTGTGCATAGTGTCGCTATGAGTTGGAACTGACTTGATGGCACCTAACAACAACAACATATTTTTGAAGGACCAAACTAATAAGGAGAGACACTCTACTCCACCTCAGTATGTCTGGAGAAAAATAGGGTCAACTTATTATTTATCCAGCTCCTTAAGAATATAGTATAAATGTCATTAGCATGTTTCTTATAAGAAAGAGAGTGTAACATTGACCACAGTCCTACAAAATCCTTGTGCCCCAGGATGATGATTTCTCTCAATCCCGTCCCCCCAAAGGTTGCCCTCATGCAATCTCTCTCAGAAGTTCTCAACTTCAATAAGAAAAATTAAATGGTGGCAGAGGAGGAATGGTCAAAGGGAGAGAATGACGTTTGGGCAGAGACTATAAGAAAGGTGTAATCACTGAAAGATGGTCAGAGAAAGAAAAAGGTGAATTAAGTTATGTCTAAATAAGTGTAATGACCCAGAACTTTTCTTTCCGATCTGGAACATGGAGAGAGAAAGGATAGTGCCTTCTGTTTTCCCATTTTTCCCTCTTCTCAATATTCATTTGTAACGTATATCATTCAATATAGCCTCCACAGTTTCCTAGGCTATCACTATCCTGTTTGTTACTTTCTCTGAAGCCTGAACTCTCTATCCCTCCAAGTTCTGAGAGTACAATAAGAAAGAGTCACCTTGCAGGTCACTATCACCTAACACCTTGTAAGTTCAAGAGATCAGATGAAAAGCAGAAGCACACTCATGGTGAAGGGAATGGAAAGAGCAGGTGGAAGCAGCTATTCATATCCAGAGGTTGTTTAGAAATCAAGTGACAGCACATTTAGCTATGCTAATAAACTCCAAAACATACAATGACTCAAATAAAAGTTTTTTCTCGCTCAGTTAAATTTTGAACAGATATTAATAATGTGTTAATACTGCTCCTCCAATCAGTAATAAAGGCTTTTTGCCTCCCATGTCTCTACAATCTTTTTTGCCTCCCATGTCTCTATAATCTTCAACTCCGTTTTCCAAGGTCACCATGCTTGTCTGCCTCAATCCTGAAGGGGCAAGAACATGAAGATCATCCATGAGACGTTTTGTATGTTCAGATCTGGAAGTAAAGCACACCACTTCCACTCACATTCCATTGGCAAGAATTCAGTCTCATGACCACACCTAACTGCAAGGGAGATTGCAAAATGTAGTCAAGCTGTGTACCCAGGAACAAAAGGAAGAAGATTTGGTCAACTGTTAGCCACTTTCTGCCACAGACCTCTTGGGAAAAATGCTAATAAAAAATCATACTTTAAAATGTTAACTGTCTCTTTGAGAAGCATTCTGCTTTTAAAAAATAGCATATAAAATACAAAATATTCACTACTCATTCTTCTTGTTGTTAGCTGCCATTGATTCAGCTCCAACTCATGATGACCTTATGTAGAACAGAACAAAACATTGCCTGGTCTTGTGTCATCTTCATGATCATTGGTATGTTTGAGTCCATTGTTGTGGCTATTGTGTCACTCCACCTGATTGTGGATTTTCCTTTACTTTACCAAATATGATGTTCGTTTCCAGCAATTGGTCTTTCCTGATGACATGTCCAAAGTAAGCCAGCTGGTATCATCTTTGCTTCTAAGGAACATTCTGGTTGTATCTGTTAGAAGACGTGATTTGGTCAATCTTCTGGCAGTCCACAGTATGTTCAATATTTTTTGCCAACACCACAATTCACATTCGTCAATTCTTTTTCTGTCTTTATGCTGTTGTTGTTAGGTGCAGTTGAGTTGGTTCTGACTCATAGCGACCCTATATACAACAGAATGAAACTCTGCCCGGTCCTGCACCATGCCCACAATTGTTGTTATGCTTCAGCCCATTGTTGCAGCCACTGTGTCACTCCATCTTGTTGAGGGTCTTCCTGTTTTTCGCTGACCCTCTACTTTACCAAGCATAGTGTCCTTCTCCAGGGACTGATCCCTCCTGACAACATGTCCAAAGTATGTAAGACATAGTCTCACCATCCTTGCTTCTAAGGAGCATTCTGGTTGTACTTCTTCCAAGACGGATTTGTTCATTCTTTTGGCAGTCCGTGGCATATTCAATATTCTTCGCCAACACCACAGTTCAAAGGCATCAATTCTTCTTTGGTCTTCCTTATTCATTGTCCAGCTTTCACTTGCATATGATGTGATTGAAAATACCATGGCTTGGGTCAGGTGCACCTTGGTCCTCACGGTGACATCTTTGCTTTTCAGCACTTTAAAGAGATCTTTGGCAGCAGATTTGCCCAATGCAATGCATCTTTTGATTTCTTGACTGCTGCTTCCATGGGTGTTGATTGTGGATCCAAGTAAAATGAATCCTTGACAACTTCAGTCTTTTTTTTTTTTTTTTGTCTTTGTGTTATGTGTTATAAATTCAAAATAACTCTCTCTCCTAGTTTCTTAAAACACAAATGGTTTCTAAACTAGGAATTGCCTACATTTCAGAAATCAGATGGAAGTCAATGGAAAAATTATTCCCTGTACATGGTATCATATGAATAAATTATACATGTATTGGAAAAGAATAATCCTAGTTGTTAGGTAGACTGTAGTTTTGTATCCCATAGGCTAATGTTAAATTAATGTGTTAACGGGATATCCAATGTCTAGGAATAGCTGTAGAAGGAAACCCATCATTTCATTCATGTGTTATCTGGTAGAACACATCCAGGCTTCCCTACGACTCAATCAACAACAAAACAATAATAGTAGTAATAATAACTTCTTTTTTTGAGATCTTACTATATGCCAGGCATCATCTCCAACCATCCTATGAATTTGGTACTATCACAAACATATAATTAGGATGTAATTACCCATGTATCACATGAAGATATGTAGGCACAAAAGGTTAAGTAACTTATCCAATGTAAGAGTCTACTGGGTTTTAAGGAACTAAGGTGCATTAAATATTATATCATTTCAGGTAATCCTACAGGTTGTAGAGAGGAGACCACAAACACACTCACTATTTGATTTGCATTTCTAATGTAATTATCCAAGGATGCAAAAAATTATTGGAAGTTGGATGACCACTCAGAGAAGGAACAAATGGTGTCATAGCATATCTTCCCTTGGCCCACAAAATCTCCAGTGGGGGTACGTAGTGCTAGTGATGCTGTATGAGTAAGGAAGGAGACATTTGGACATGGGTAATCCATTTGTTGCTGTATCCCAGACCTTTTGTCATCACGACATACATCATCATTCAGAGAAAACTTAGGAAAAAATCCTATACCTTTAACCAACTATATTACACGTATCCAAGACCTTTTTGGCCCTTGTTTTCTATACAGATAAACAAGATTATACTCTCACAGAAAACGTAGTTTCCTGTGGTCAGTCTCCTGAGTTGTATTTAATACCTTCGTATTGGGGATGTTTCTGACACTGAATATTGTAGTTCACACTTGAACTTAGGTGACGTGGTCAGTGGTCATCCCTACAGCCACCATAGGTCATACATTTATGCTGTGATAATTTACCACCCATAAAATAATTCGAACTTGTACATGATTTTTTTTTTTTTTTCTGGTGCACCTTTTATTGTTTATCCATTTTGGGCATCATCATGAATCATCATCATTATTCTCTATCTCAGTTGGTTTCAGTATCTGAACTCATTGTTAGATTTTGTCATAACACAACCCTTATCAACCCTTTTGCTCTAGCTGTCACTGTATGGCCAATGGAAGCCCATTGGATTTGGAATTGATTGTTTAACTTAGCCATAGATAGCTGTGGAAGTATCCTTGATTTCTTGCAGTAAGAAAATGTCACAGGCTAACTTTGAATTTTTCTGACCCTAATAGAGTCAGCTACTCTCCAAGGGGTCCTAGTTTCTCTCAGGAGGAATGATAAAAAGTACATTCATATTGTGAATTCTAATCTATTTCTATCTTTACTAAGTTTTTTGACCTTGCTTTCACATGAGGATGGACCCCTGGTGGCTCAGTAGTTAAGAGCTATGGCTGCTAACCAAAAGGTTGGCAGTTTGAATCCACCAGCCACTCCTTAGAAACCCTATGGGGCAGTTCTACTCTATCCTGTAGGGTTGCTATGAGTCAGAATCCACCTGATGGCAAGAAGGCAGTAATGACTATTAGATTAATAAATCCTCATATTAAACCCAAAACAAGAAAACTAGATGGCAATGAGTTTGATTTTTGTTTTTTTGAGTTTAATGTGAGGATTTATTAATCTAATAGTCCTTCCTGCCCTCTTTCCACTTTTTTTTAAAAACTCTGTTTTTGTTTGTTTTTCCCTAAGAGACAACAGGGCACAGTAGTGGAATGTGCTCTAAAGTCAGACTTGCTGAACTTATTTTCTAGCTCCCTACATTCTAGTCATGTGGCATTGGCAAGTTACTTAACCTCTCTGTGCTTCAGTTTCACCCATCTGTGCAATGTCTGATAGGGTTGTTATCTTAGTATATGTAAACCTCTTAGAATAATGTCCGGTACTAAGTGCTAAATAAGCATTAAAAAAAAAAAAAAATGTAAGGAGCTGTGGTGGGGCAGTGGTTAAAGCCATCGACTGCTGACCAAAAGATCGGTGGTTCGAAACCACCAGCGGCTCCATGGAAGAAAGATGTGACAGTCTGTGGCAGTCTCCTTCCATAGAGATTTGCAGCCTCCGAAGTCCTATGGGGTTGCTGTGGGTTGGTATCAGCTTGACGGCGGTGGGTTATTATTAACTGTAGACCTACATGCTTTATATTGTCATCCAAAACCATGGATTCAAATTGAAATATTGTCTCAAGCTTGAAAATCTTTCATTTTATCTTTATGCTCATATGCTTGGCTCAAGCATCCTGGAATTGACTTAAATGTGTACTGACCTAGAAAATCTCCCTTGCAGCATGAGAACAGCTGACTAGTGAGAATCAGAGTTTTTAATTTTTATGGAATCCAGATATCCGGATTCCATGGAGGCTGAGGTGACTCACCTCCCTGAGATGATCTTTGAACCTTGAGAAAGCTGTTTCTTAAAAATCACCTTTAAGTCAAATAGTCTAGCATTGGGCATTGTGCTCTTTTATAGAATTATCTAGTACAGTTAGTTTTGACAAATAGAAACTTCAAAGGTCAGACCAGAAGTTCTATCTTATGGTTAATCAGGAATTAATTGCTCTGTAAGATGGTGCTGTAAGGAATCCTGCATGACCACAATTGTTTTATCAGTTCTCTTCCTGCCCTTTTTTCATGGTGATGAATAATTACTAGCAATAAGATGGAATATAAAAATCTATGGAAGGTCTTTCTTCTTTGGAACATTTTTGATGCTCTAGTTGGAAATGTTGACAGATTTGCAAATCGTATATTAAATTAACTTTAATCAGTTTCTGTTATTGGGTTAATATGATTTATATTTTAACACTAGTAAGAAAAAGGGATCCTTCCAAGGGGGCACCAAAGTTGAACGGTAATAGAATCCCTGGATTCTTATATAAATGTTAACAATGAAAGCAGTACCAAGACAAATATAATCTTTTAAGCTTTTTTTTTTTTTTTAAGTCACTTTTAATTCTTTATTTTTTTGGCCATTTAATTATTATTCTTCTGTCCCAAAAGACTGCACTATTGAATTCCAAATGTTTAACAATTTTAAGTTGAATTACAACAATAATTCATCACTTCTGTAATTTTCTAATTCAATTTTCCAGAAGTCACTTATAAATGTCAAAAATACAACCAAATTAATATCAAGAGTCATCATAAACTTAAAAATTTCACTTAAAAAGTTTATACGGAGCTTTTGTCATCAGTTCATAAAGTTTACTTTCTACTTGGTGTCTTAGTTTCTTAGTGTTGCTGTAACAGAAATACCACAAGTGGGTGGCTTTAAAGAACAGAAATTTATTTTCACACAGTTCAGGATGCTAGATGTTTGAATTCAAAGTGTGACTTTAAGGAGAAGTCTTCTTCTATTTCAGAGTCTACAAGTTGGCAATCCTTGAACTACCTGAGTTTGTAGATTCTTCTGCTTCCATTATCATCAAATAACCTCTGTCTTCCCCCTTTTGTCTTCTTTGCTTACTTCTTTATATAATTTGCTCTTTCTAGAACTCAAAAGTGATTAGGCTTATGACACACCTAAAACTGATGTTGTTAGGTGCCATCAAATTGGTTCTGCCCCCTAACTACCCTATGTACAACAGAACAAAACACTGCCCAGTCCTGCTCCATCCTCACACTCGTTGTTATGCTTGAGCCCATTGTTGCAACCACTGTGTCAATCCACCTCGTAGAGGGTCTTCCTCTTTTTTTCTCATCCTCTACTTTACCAAGCATGATGTCCTTCTCCAGGGACTGGTCCTTCCTGATAACATATCCAAATTATGTGAGATGAAGTCTCTCCATCCTTGCTTCTAGGAGTATTCTGGCTGTACTTCTTCCAACACAGATTTGTTCTTGCAGTTCATGGTATATTCAATATTTTTTGCCAGTACCGTAAATCAAAGACATCAATTCTTTGGTCTTCCTTATTCATTGTCCAGCTTTTGCATGCATATGGGCTATTGAAAACACCATGGCTTTGATTAGGTGCACCTTAGTCCTTAAAGTGACATCTTTGCTTTTTAACACTTTAAAGAGGTCTTTTGCAGCAGATTTGCCTGAAGCAATGCGTTGTTACATTTCTCGACTGCTGCTATCTTTCTTAATTTCATCACCACTTTCCACTATGCAGAATGTACGGACTAGCAAAATTAGTCTTTTCATTTTTTTCTAACTATATCTATGTTTCTCTACCTCTGTTTATTTGTTCACATTGGTCTCCCATCAGAAAGTCCCTCCACTTCCTCTCTTTCTCCTGAAATCTCATTCCTACTTGAAGAGATGACTCAAATAAACCAAGAACCTTGAAGATGTCCCTGTTCTTCCCAACTGGAAATGGTCTTCCTTTACTCTTATCTGGGCTGTGTAGTACTTACCATTCACTGTCTATTCTGTTTGCTACTTTTCAAATTAGATTTTCAAATCTTTGGCATATGCTGGCCACAAAACTAGTTTGGTGCATTATATCATACTTGACACTCTAGATGTTGAATGGGGATAAACCTTGTTTTTACATTCTGGGAATAGAGGCATAATATAGTGGGAAGGGCTGCACTGAATCAGGGGCCTGATCTTAAGTCCCAGCTCTACACTGTGTTACTTTGGAAAAGTCACCCACTTTGATGTCAGTGCTCTTAGCTCTAAAAGGATTGGATCACCCTAGGTCAACTTTTAAAGCTCTGCTTGCTGTAAAATTGCTTTACCTGGTGTCTCAGTCATCTAGTGCTGCTCTAACAGAAATAATACAAGTGGATGGCTTTAACAAAGAGAAGTTTATTCTCTCACAGTCCAGTAGGCTACAAGTCCAAATTCAGGGCATTAGCTCCAAGAGAAGGCTTTCTCTCTCTGTCGGCTCTGGAGGAAGGTCCTTGTGATGCATCATTCTTCCCTTGGTCTGTGAGCATCTCAGCACAGGAACTTCAGGTCCAAAGAATGCACTCCGCTCCTGACACTGCTTTCTTGGTGGTATGAGGTTACCATGTGTCTCTGCTCACTTCTCTGTTTTATATCTCAGAAGAAATTGGCTTAAGACACTATCCAATCTTGTATACCTCATCAGTGTAACTGCAGCTAATGCATCTTATTAGATCATAGTGATTGAATTTACAACACATAAGGAAATCACAAGATTACAAAATGGTACACAATTATACAGTACTGGGAATCATGACCCAGCCAAGTTGACAGATATTTTTGGGGGACACAATTCAATCCATGACACTTGGTAATAACTTCGTTTCTACTCTCTGCAGATGAAAATGCATATTGATTGCTACAAACTCAGGTAGTCCAAGGATTGCCGACTAGTAGAAACTGAAATAGACAACCATTTTAAATTTATAAAATATTTTACAAGTAACATTTTACATTTGACAGGAAATTATTGTTACAACTGAGAACTATTATGCTAGAAAGATATATTTTGAAATTTTTGGATTCCATGCAAAAGGATTCAGTTATCAAAAGTATTAGAAGAATTTCATTTTATTGTCATCTGTTCCAAAGACTCTAAAGATGCTGACCGAAAAGAACTCGCTCAGACATTTAAAAATGCCTGCAGCTTAGGTATATTGACTTTGAAATATGACTGGAAAAAGAAATATTCATTTATTCAATTAATTTGAAAAAGTTTGAAATATGCTTTGATATTTCCAAAAGTTTGTCAGCTGTGTCCTTGAAAAGAAAGATTAAACTTAATTTCTGACAGAATCTAATTCATTTTTATTCCTTTCCCAGTTAGAATATATTTGAATTCATATGTTCACAAAAATCAAGTAAGGAGCGAGAAAAATTATGTTGATTTTAATGTCTTAAGATTTTTGCCATATTTGAATTGCTTACTTTTATCCAAATTTAATTCTAAATCAGAGAAGTCATCTTAATCATAATTAAATAGGATCTTAACTGTTAACGAACCTAACATTGAGGGTATGTTACCTAAGTCACCTCATTTTCACAGAAATTAACATTTTAATGTTTCTTGCTCTGAAATGAAAATATCTTTGATTGAAAACAATTATTCATGAAATAAAACATCTGGTAGAGTTGACTTACAGATTCTCTGTAGAAACAGACACCTTTGTAATCAACAGTTCTGGCAAGTGGTTTGATGAAACTTCTGACTAAAATAAAGATTTTTAATATTCCAGAGACATTTAGTTTTTCAGTGTTATTTCCTGGCTCCTATTACTACAAAGAGCTTGACATTCATAGTACAGGAAGTCCCCAGGTTATGAATGTCTGACTTACGGACAACTGGTATTTAAGAAGGGACTGCCATAAAGCCTATTGTATTAAAAATTTGAGTTAAATACAAGGGTTCATAGTAACAAACGCACCTGCTACTTTGTGACACTCATGAAAACGTGCAGTTTGGAAGTGTTTCTTAAGTGTTTTAAGTGCATAGAAAGATAAAACATATAGTATATACTAAGACAAACATTTGACTGTGGTTGTTAGTGCCCTATGTACAATAGAATGAAACACTGCCTGGACCTGTGCCAGCCTCACAATTGTTGTTGTGCTTGAGCCCATTGTTGCAGTCACTGTGTCAATCCATTTGGTTGAGGATCTTCCTCTTTTTCCCTGACCCTCTACTTTGCCAAGCGTGATGTCCTTCTCTAGAGACCGGTGCCTCCTGATAGCATGTCTAAAGGATGTGAGATGAAGTCTCACCACCCTCGCTTCTAAGGAGCATTCTGGCTGTACTTCTTCAAAGACAGATTTGTTCGTTCTTTTGGAAGCCCATTTGACAAACTGATGCTAAATAAAAACTGTATGTACCTGTTTTGATTTACCTACGCATTCGGCTTAAAGACAGATTTAAGAATGGATCTCGTTTGTAACCTGGGGACTGCCTGTATGGGTTTTCCTTTTTAATGGCATGGGACACATTCTCAGGACAAAAAAAAAAAACATACATATATATGTATATAGTCACCTCCCTCCCCATAAAATATTAACCTCAAGAGGTTTTATTTTTTATAGAGTTAGGCATCTTTCTTTAGCTTGCATGAAAGAGTCCCTCTCAAGATCAACCCACTCCTCTTGGAAAGGAAAAATTACTACTGGTGTGCTCAGTCCCACTCCACCCAGCCACAGTTAACAGAAGAGAGTCTATGGCTCTTTAGTCTCTGGTTTGATGGGGAGAGATTGTCACTAGCTCATTAGGGCTAGAGGATTTCTCAGTGATGTCAAGCACTCCAATGTAGTTTGCCATTGAAACTAATTTCAGGTTCTATTTATTTATTTTTTATCTAAATAAATTTTTTTATTAATATTATAATTTATTTTCAATTAAAATATACACAGCAAAACCCACTCCCATTCAACAGTTTCTAGACATAATGATCAGTGACATTGATACATTCTTCATTTTGTGCCAACATTCTTGTTATTTTTGTTCTGGTTGTTTCACTCCCATTGACTTAAACTCCTTGCATCCCTGTCCCCTCCCCAAACCTTCTGATCTATGCTTTAAAATAGCTGCTGTTCATTTGGCTGTATGTAGATAATTTTTTTAAAGAATGTAATACTCAAGGGTGACAATCTTTACTTTTTGAGCTAAACTGTTACTTAGTTAAAAGGTGGCTTCAGGGGATAGTTTCTATTCATAGTTTAAAGAGTAGCTCAGGGCAATAATCTCAGGGACTCCTCCAGCCTTAGTAGGTTCAGTAAGTCTGAATTCTTTAAGAATTTGAAGTTCTGTTTCACATTTTTCTCCCTTTTTGTATCAGGATTCATCTACTGTGTCCCTGATATAAATGTTTGATGGTGGTAGCCAGGCAACAACTCGTTCTTCTGGTCCCGAGGGAGAGGAGGCAGTGGTTCATGTAAAATAGTTAATCCTGTAGTCCGGTTCCCTTTCTGATTCTTGGGCTTCTTTCTTCCTCTTTTGTTCCAGATGAGTAAGAGACCAAGAGTTGTATCTTAGTTGGCTGCTCATAAGCTCTTAAGACTCCAGACACTACTCACCATACTGGAAGGTAGAACATAAACTTTAACAACTATATTATGCCAATTGACTAGATCGTTCCACAAGACCATGGCCCCAAGCTTTCAAACCAAGAGAGCTAATCCCATGGAGGTAATTGGTTATGTTTAAATAGTATCAGCATCTGTAACACCTCTCCCCCTGTTTTTTGGTGGTTGCTATTGTTGCAAAATTATATATAGCCTAGCATTTGCCAATTCATTCTTTTTTCTTATGTACAGCTTATTGACATCAATTACATTTGTCAAGCTGTGCAAACTTCACCCACATTTGGTGCCACCTTTCCTATCACCATACATGAAAGTGACTACTACCTAGGGAATGGCCCTTTCTTCCCTCCGTCTGCCGACTCTGTAGCCAGCAATGAACATTAGTCTCTGTATATTTACCTGTTCTTGTCATTTCATAAAAGTCTTTTTCTGATTGACTTATTTCACACAACATAATGTCCTCCAGGTTCATCCATGTTGCAAGATGTTTTGAGAACTCATATTTCCTTATGGCTGAGTAGTATTCCATTGCATGTACTTACCACATCTTGCTTATCTATTCATCCATTGATGGGTATTTAGGTTGTTTCCATCTTTTTGCTATTATGAATAGTGCTGCAGTGAACATAGATGTGCATACGTCTGTTCATGTCACTTCTGTTAGATACCTAGGGTATGTATCTAGGAGCAGAATTGCCAGGTCATATGGTAGTTTTATTTTTTGTTTTTTGAAGAACGACTGACTGTTTTTCACAATGGCTGTACCCTTTTGCGTTTCCCCAAATTCTCTACAGCATTTGTTATTTTCCATTTTTTATTTTTATCTTAGCCATCCTAGTGGGAGTGAAATGGTATCTCATTGTGGTTTTGTTTTGCATTTCTCTGATGGCTAATGATGTTGAATATCTTTTCATGTGTTTGTTGGCTGCTTTAATATCCTTTTTGGTGAAGTCTCGTTCATGTACTTTGCCCATTTTTTGATTGGGCTGTTTGTCTTTTTGTTGTTAAGTTGTAGAAGTTTTATATATATTTTAGATATCAGACCCTTATCAATTACATTATTCCCAAATATTTTTTCCCAGTCCGTAGGTTAGCGTTTTACTCTTTTAATAAAGTCTTTTGATGAACATAAGTATTTAATTTTTTTGAAGTCCCAGTTATGTATTTTGTTTTCTGCTGCTTGTGTATTTGTTGTTGTGTATGATGATCTACCACTGAAAAAAATTAGATCCCATAGCTTTGCTCCTATATTTTCTTCCAAGAACTTTATAGCTTTAGATTTCACATTTAGGTCCTAGATGCATTTTGGATTAGTTTTCTTTTATAATCTTTTTTTATCTTACTTTAGATGAAGGTTTACAGAACAAATAGTCTCTCATTAAACAGGTAGTACACATCTTGTTTTATAACAAGGGTAAACAACCTCACGACATGTCAACACAGTCCCTTCTCAACCTTGGGTTCCCTATTACCAGCTTCCTATTCCCTCCTGCCGTCTAGTCCTTGTCCCTGGACCATTACACCCCACTAGTCTCATTTTGTTTTATGGGACTGACTAATCTTTGGCTGAGGTGAACCTTAGGAGTGACTTCGTTACTGAGGTAAAATGGTGTCCGGAGGCCATACTCTCAGAGTTTCTCCAGTCTCTGTCAGGCCAGTAAGTCTGGTCTTTTTTTGTGAGTTAGAATTTTGTTCTACATTTTTCTCCAGCTCCGTTCGAGACTCTCTGTTGTGATCCTGGTCAGAGCACTCAGTGGTGGTAGCCAGGCACCATTAAGTTATACTGGACTCAGTCTGGTGGAGGCTGTGGCAGATGTGGTCCATTAGTCCTTTGGACTAATCTTTCCGTTGTATCTTCTTTTCTTCATTCTCCCTTGCTCTCGAAGGGGTGAGACCAGTGGAGTATCTTAGATGGCTGCTCACAGGCTTTTAAGACCCCAGAGCCCACTCACCAAGGTACAGTGTAGAACATTGCCTTTATAATCTGTGTTATGCCAATTGAGCTAGTTGTTCCCCGAGACCATGGTCCCCACAGCCCTCATCCCAGCAATTCAGTCCCTCAGGGAGTTTGGATGTGTCTGTGGAGCTTCCATGACCTTTCCTTGTACAAATTGTGCTGGCTTCCCCAGTATTGTGTACTATCTTACCCTTCACCAAAGTTACCACTTATCTATCGTCTATTTAGTATTCCCCCACACCCCACCCATCCCTTGTAACCAATAAAGATTGTTTCTTTTTGTGTGTAAACTTTTTCATGAGTTTTTACAGTAGAGGTCTCATACAATATTTGTCATTTTGTGATTGAATTATTTCACTCAGCATAATGTCCTACAGTTTCGACTATGTTATGAGATGCTTCACAGATTCATCATTGTTCTTT